>NC_091292.1:68892680-68901179 GCF_038502225.1 Cherax quadricarinatus
TCATCAGGAGCTGTGCAAAATTGCAAGGGAGCAACCAAAGCAGGGAGAGAGGTTTCAGAGTAGCGTAGGTGTCACCGTCCACGGTTACCCTTAGACTGGGTTAGTGGTAGGTGACAACCTCACCCTACCATCATCCTCCCACTACCCATATGGGGTAGGAGGGTTTCTGAGATGTCAAGTATGAAATTGTAAGATATAAAAAGCCAGCCATAAACTTTTTCTAATCGTTTATAACAGGTCATATGCCATATTAACCGATACTGAGAAAAAACAGTAGACAATATTTAGGAGGAGATAATTGTGAGTACATCGGTAGAACATTCGAGAACCTCAGAGCAGGACATTTAAACGGACACAGAGCACATTGTATTCCTTTCTTTCATTATGTGAAAAGGTCACACAGAATAATAACTATCCATACTATGCATACACAAATTTTCACTTTTCTTATATGGCAAGATGAGCGTTGCTATTTAAGCCAAGATCGCAAATTCTGCCTATTCGGCACGACATATATATATATATATATATACATATAATGTATATATATATAGATGTATATATATATATATATGTATGTATATATATATATATATATATATATATGTATGTATGTATATAAACACTGATCTCTGTCTGAAGGAGACTCGAACCTACGAACCTTGGAACAAGGTACACAGTGCTTTACCATTCTCACCACACTGAACCAATACCCCAGCTTGCGCTAGACGTTGATCCAAGGCAGCCAGCTTTCAGGGAGAAGGCTTACAGCTTTTCATCTCATCCCCTGCATGCATCAGCCTTACTAGAGATTTTAACAATGCAAAGAATTCGCAAGAACAGGCGAAATATACAATATATATTGGTCCAGTGTGGTGAGAATGGCAAAGCACTGCGTACCTTGTTCCAAGGTTCGTAGGTTCGAGTCTCCTTCAGACAGAGATCAGTGTTTGTGTATATTTCGCCTACTCTTGCGAATTCCTTGCATTGTTAAAATCTCTAGTAAGGCTGATGCATGCAGGAGATGAGATGAAAAGCTGTAAGCCTTCTCCCTGAAAGCTGTCTGCCTTGGATCAAAGTCTAGCGCAAACTAGAATCCAAGGTATTGGTCCAGTGTGGGTAGATTGGTAAAGCACTGCGTACCTTGTTTCACGGTTCGTAGGTTCGAGTCTCCTTCGGCCAGAGATCAGTGTTTGTGTATATTTCGCCTGCTCTTGCGAATTCCTTGCATATATATATATATATATATATATATATATATATATATATATATATATATATATATATATATATATATGTATATATATGTCGTGCTGAATAGGCAAAACTTGCGATCTTGGCTTAAATAGCAACGCTCATCTTGCCATATAGGACAAGTGAAAATTTGTGTATGCAATAATTTCGCCAAAATCATTTTGAACCTAACAAAAAAAAATATATTTGATTGTCTTTGTTTAGTATTAAATTATTGTAAACGTATTTAAAATATATTTAGTTGGGTTAGGCTAAAATAAAATGTTCTTGTTATAATAAGGTTTGGTAAGTTTTCTAAGATTCTTTTGATGCAAAATTAAAATTTTTTTCATTAACATTAATGAAAAAATATATCTTTAAACGTATAAGAGAAAATTTTAGAAAGGACTTAATTTTAAATGAGTTCTTGCTAATTGACCAGTTTTACATATTCGGCACGACATATATATATATATATATATATATATATATATATATATATATATATATATATATATATATATATATATATATATATATATATATATATATATATACGTTTAAATATATGTTTGTTTTCATTTATGTTAATGTGAAATTTAATAATTTTGTTTCAAAAGAACTTTAGAAAACTATCCTAACCTTATTATAACAAGCGCAATTCACTTTAGCCTAATCCAACTTAATATATTTTAGATAAGTTTACAATAATTTAATAATAAACAAACACAGTGAAATGTAATTTTTCATTAGGTTCAGAATGATTTTTGAGAAATTGCTGCATTCACAAATTTTCGCTTGCTTTATTCGGCAAGAAGAGCGTTGCTCTTTATGCCAAAATCGCATGTTTTTGCCTATTCGGCATGACATATATATTTTCAACCATTGGTACTGTGAATTATGAATAATCGTAGACACTGCCTGAAGATGCATGCCTCGCAGGATAACCCATGGCACAATTCCAGGATCAGTATAGTGCAATCCTTGCCACTGCTCGATGGTCAATGCACTACTCTACAATATACTAAGGTGTGCAAAGGGCCTTTTATTAGCCGTTCCACTTGACATATTGGCTCACCTGCTCTGGTTGCCCTCCAAGCTAGAGCATCGCTTTTAAGTATGTGGATATTAGCCGGATTCAATATTGACTTTTGAATACATTACGACTCAAACTCCAGACTAGTCCACCCAAAGTGCTCCAAGCTGAAATTTTAAATAACAATTGCAATATCTGCTTCATTTTGTATACAAAAGTTTGGATATATCTTGCGGTTTGATGTACCATTTGTTGACATTGATAGGGAACTATTGCTGCTTGTAATTAAGACAGACGATGGACCTGCCGAATGACGATAAAAATGATTGTGGAACATTTTTGAACTGCGAGACTGTAAATTTGTTCACATCACTGATGAAGGTAGTGTGTACGATAGCTGTAATTACCCGTCTGTAATTATGCTCTATGGCATTTCTTTGATGAAGATCGTAATGTAGGATCGTAATAGTTGCTTTTTCGTTCCTACTGTTTTCAGATTGTTATAGTCTTTCTTTAAAATTAAAATCTGCTGTGTCGTTGTTTTAATCCACTTCTGGGAAAGCCATATTCTTTGTCACACTTATCTATATGTCTTGTTATACTTTTCATATCTTGATCATGGCTCTTCTTAGTCTACCTTCTTGCAGGGACTATAACTGTAGCTTGCATGGTCTTGCCTCCCAGATCCTTTACCAGTTTCTGTACTTAACTTGGAGCTTTCTGGTGTTTGGCTCTTGTAGCTGAAGGTCCCACACCGGCGCTGCATACTCAAGGTCCTGCTGTATTTATGAAAGTGAGGTGTGAGAGACATGAAATGAATAGCAAGAGTGAGGTTTTTGAGATGGCGTCAGCAAGACTATGAGGGAACCTGTTTCCCGTGTGAGGTGGTGGGGTTGAACCTGGTCGAGTACCGTGTATGTCAGTGTTTTTGATATATTGTAGCATCCAGCTTTTTGTTCCTGGGTTGTGGGTGGCGGCGATCAATGGGGCTCCCAGGCACAGTCGACGTCCAGGGTCGGGTTCCGTAATGACGAGCTATGTCTCTTTCTGGTTCATCAAATGACCCGTTGAGTTTCTGTAGAGGAGACATGTGTTGTTTAAGTTTTACCTCTGGTAGGCACCTCGAGGTTCACTCAGAGAGATTGATAGACTTCTCCTGGCATCCCTACTTATTTCTTGAATCACTGTTCACAAATGATAATGTAGATACCTGCCATGGAAATAAAAGGTGCAGGACTACTTTTCACAATGATGGAGGATGTAGCCCCAGTGGTTACACTGGGGCTACATCCTCCATCATGTGTGTGTGTACTCACCTAATTGTGGTTGCAAGAGTCGAGACTCAGATCCGTTGTGTGTGTTTGTGTGTGTGTGTGTGTGTGTGTGTGTGTGTGTGTGTGTGTGTGTGTGTGTGTGTGTGTGTGTGTGTGTGTGTGTGTGTGTGTGTTGTGTGTGTGTGTGTGTGTGTGTGTGTGTGTGTGTGTGTTGTGGTTGTGTGTGTGTGTGTGTTTGTGTGTGTGTGTGTGTTTGTGTGTGTGTGTGTGTTGTGGTTGTGGGTGCGTGTGTGTGTGTGTTTGTGTGTGTGTGTGTGTGTGTGTGTGTGTGTGTGTGTGTGTGTGGGAGGAAGGATGGAGAGGGTTGTCGTTTGTCTAGTGTTATTTTTAATGTTTTCATCTGTGTTGTATGGCATCAGTATTTCCGTACTGCTCACGTTTTTACATCAAATACGTGACCATTACTCTCAGGCAGTGTGCGTAATTTCCAGTTTATTGTGACAAGAGTGTTCTATCCTTTTCTGTACTACTTTTCATCAATATTTTTAAACTTCACAATAGTTTTTTGGCACATAGTCTCCTGTGCGAGTTCATTAAACTGTATTTGTGAAGCAATTCTTCGTGCAGGACGGGTGGTATTGACCTGCTGGCGACCACATGAATTTACGAGTATCGGCGAACTGGTCAGATGGCTCAGTGCCGCACATGGTTGTTTGTTGAAGGTGGCACCATCCATCAGCAGGTGTCAGGGTGAGGGCCATTGATCTGGGAGCAACGAACTATAATACTCGTTTATTGCTCCTCTTCCGGACACTCTTAAATTTATCTTTTAATTGCCTGGTCGAGCACCCGAGCTGCGTGTATTACCACACGTCTGAAGACGAACATACAAGATACAGAGCAACTTTTTATTCAGAGAACATTTCGTTCATTTTAGAGCTTTATCGAATCATGACTTAAAAGCTGTTCGCAGAGCGAAACGTTGTCTGAACAAACTCTTCTTGTACAAGTTAAGCATCCTAACTGTCTTAATGCTGAGAGATCGTGATCCCAAGAATTGCGGATAACACCTCTTCCTTTGATCAAGCCTGATACCTCCCATTCCCCAGTCGTTGTATTACTTTTACAAGTTTAGTGCTTCCCCATCAACTCACAAGACCCTCTAACAATTCATTACCTTCATCACATCAGCATTTAGTGTTTCACATACTCACCTACACTTCACAACACTGCACTCTCAACTACCACACACTCATTATATCATTCAATATTCTACCAATATTAAACAATCCACCACACAAATACCTTCTTGCCTCTACCGTTTTGTACTGGCTTTACCGACTACCCAACCCCATCGTCATAACTTATATACAATTATATCATTAGTAGTCAAGAATGTCAGCCTTACACGGGAAAATTACGGAAAACTTCAAATACTGATTTCTCAGTTTACCCTTGTATGTATTTGTTTGTAAGAGCCTAAACTACCAGTAACATAATCGGGTTTTCAATCTCAGCTGTGTCCTCTTACACTCGATTCGCATCTGAATACAGCATACAACGAGAGTGTCGTTCTAGTGCACGGTGATGTTCAGCATTCTAGAACTTCCATTCAAACTTTGCTTCATCATACAGCAAGTGGTGCACGGTCTGTTTTGGTATACCACTCTAAGTCATGCTCCTTATCATTAGTATACCTCTCTACATCATACTCTGTCTTTGGCATTCCTCTCTACCTCATACTCCTCATCTTTGGCATTCCTCTCTACCTCATACTCCTCATCTTTGTCATAATTTTCTACCTCATGTTCCTTATCTTCAGCTGACGTACGAGGTTTAATTGCATTTCTACCTATGCTGCTCCTTTTTTTTAAGGCTATTTTAATTCTCATCATGTGACTCTGGAGGAGATTAGTTAGACTTTTGTTACCCGTCTACCTCGCCTGGTATAAGACACCAGTACTGCAACACATCCCCAGCCTTGTGCTCTCTTATACACAAAATCTTTGCGATATTGGCTTAAATAGGTGAAACGCGATTTTGGCTGATAAATAGCAACGCTCCTCTTGCCGAATAAGGCAAGCGAAAATATGTGTATGCAATACTTTCGCAAAAATCATTCTGAACCTAAGGAAAAAAACATATTTCATTGTGTTTGTTAATTATTAATTTATTGTAAACATATCTAAAATAAATTTAGTTGCATTAGGCTAAATCAAATTGAACTTGTTATAATAAGGTTAGGTAAGTTTTCTATCTTTTTTTTTTGGTACAAAATTATTAATTTTTACATTAATATAAGTGAAAAAGTATAACTTTAAACGTAGAAGAGAAAATTTGAGAAAGGACTTATTTTTCAGTGAGTTCTTACTAATTGACCAGTTTTACCTATTCGGCACGATATATATATATATATATATATATATATATATATATATATATATATATATATATATATATATATATATATATATAATAGAACTTTACTGGGAATCCTCATCCTCAGAGAAGACAATAAACGTACCTCAGGGAAAACTCAAGGTTCTCCCAGGAGCTGTTTGAATATTTTCTTCTCCTACCTCCCCTATATTATATATTTTATGTGAACTTTATTAATAGACAGAATATACTGACAGAAAACACGATCATGAATACATCGGTACAATATATCAAAGATTATGAATCTCCTCCAGCTCCTCCGAAGTCGGACGTGAGCCCAGTATGCAGCATGTATTTTCCCCTCTGGATGGCCATGCTGAGGCGCTGGAACATGAAGGTGGCTGCCTTTGGGTCCCTGGTGGTGTCGATGAGTCTGGAACCCAGTTCTTTAAGGAAGCGTGTGGCATTTTTTCCCCATGATCCCAAGGTTTCTGACCCTACTGGGATAAATTGATACTGTTGGCTTATGTCCTTGTACTTGCCAATCATGTACTCCACCCTGTGATCAGCAGCTCCTCCCTGTCGTCCGACACTGTGATGGATGTAGGTGTCAGCCAGCATCGACACACAGGTATAGTCCCATGCTAAGAGCTTGCCATTCTTCCAAGGATAGATGGTGATCCCGTCGGGGCGATTTGCTGGGTTGTGGGTATTATTGGCTGCTAGTGAGTGGGGGTCTCTTTCGGCTGGTCATCCAGCTTTAGCAAGGGTTCTCTTTATAATGTCGTTGACTTCACTGTGTCTTGCATGCCAGCCCTTGGTTTTGGAACAGTTAATACCATGTAGACCATATTGGTCGGCTTGTGCATCGCCACAAATACACGTATATTCCGTGTGAACTGGGGCAGCAAGACGCAGAGTCACTGCAATACGGAGGGCCTTAGGGTCGAGGCTTGTTCCCATTGCCGAAATGGGAACTGTTTGGAGGAAGTTCTCGGAGTGATGTGCACTCACAGGTTGGAGACGGGCAGTCTTCCTGTCTGATGTTACAGTCTTAAGCATGTTGGCAAGCACCTTTTCAGCAATGGGGCCATCCCAGTTGACTGTTTTTAGGCCAGTGTTGCACTAGGTTTTGGTGCTGGAGCAGCAAGAGTCTTCCATTCAGTGATGGCACTGGAGGAGCTAGAGTCCTGTATTCATTCCAAGTCACTAAGTCATTTGATGCTACGGAAGAGGATAAGAAAGCTGGTAGAGCAATCTGGGAGGATTTGCGTACTCCCAGCCCCCCAAGCCTGACTGGAAGTGAAGCTTACAACCACTGTCCATCTTCGAGAGAAAGATTCAATACACTATCATGGTCTTAAGGAGAGAGTCATATGCCTTGAGTTTCGGACTGCTGAAGACTGAGGAGCATCTCATGTATGCATGAGTGTATATATATATATGTCGTGCCGTATATGTAAAACTGGTCAATTAGCAAGAACTCATTTAAAATCGAGTCCTTTCTGAAATTTTCTCTTATACGTTTAAAGATATATTTTTTTCATTAATGTTAAAGTAAAATTTTTTAATTTTGCAC
Organism: Cherax quadricarinatus; assembly: GCF_038502225.1. Taxonomy (NCBI): domain Eukaryota; kingdom Metazoa; phylum Arthropoda; class Malacostraca; order Decapoda; family Parastacidae; genus Cherax; species Cherax quadricarinatus. The sequence goes on from NC_091292.1 coordinate 68,900,182, forward strand.
CAAAAGAATCTTAGAAAACTTACCTAACCTTATTATAACAAGAACAATTTATTTTAGCCTAACCCAACTAAATATATTTTATATTTGTTTACGGTAATTTAACATTAACCAAACACAGTGAAATATATTTTTTTCGTTAGGTTCAGAATGATTTTGGCGAAATTATAGCATACATAAATTTTCGCTTGTCCTACATGGCAAGATGAGCGTTGCTATTTAAGCCAAGATCGCAAGTTCTGCCTATTCGGCACGACATATATATATATATATATATATATATATATATATATATATATATATATATATATATATATATATATATATATATATATATATATATATATATATATATGTCGTGCCGAATATGTAAAACTGGTCAGTTAACAAGAACTCATTTAAAATTAAGTTCTTTCTAAAATGTTCTCTTATACGTTTAAAGATATATTTTTTTCATTAATGTTGATGTAAAAATTAATAATTTGGCACCAAAAGGGACTTTTAACACTTACCTAACCTTATTATAACAAAAACAATTTATTTTAGCCTATCCCAACTAAATATATTTTAGATTTGTTTACAATAATTTAATACTAAACAAACACAGTGAAATATATTTTTTTCGTTAAGTTCAGAATGATTTTAGAACATAAGAACATAAGAAAGGAGGAACACTGCAGGAGGCCTGTTGGCCCATACTAGGCAGGTCCTTTACAATTCATCCCACTAACAAAACATTTGCCCAACCCAATTTTCAATGCCACCCAAGAAATAAGCTCTGATGTGAAAGTCCCACTCAAATCCAACCCCTCCCACTCATGTACTTATCCAACCTAAATTTGAAACTACCTAAAGTCCCAGCCTCAATAACCCAACTAGGTAGACTGTTCCACTCATCAACTATCCTATTTCCAAACTAATACTTTCCTATGTCCTTTCTAAATCTAAACTTATCTAATTTAAATCCATTACTGCGGGTTCTCTCTTGGAGAGACATCCTC
>NC_091292.1:68901279-68940394 GCF_038502225.1 Cherax quadricarinatus
TCACTCAGCACTCACAACCTTGATGGTGTAGGTCACTCAGCACTCACAACCTTGATGGTGTAGGTCACTCAGCACTCACAACCTTGATGGTGTAGGTCACTCAGCACTCACAACCTTGATGGTGTAGGTCACTCAGCACTCACAACCTTGATGGTGTAGGTCACTCAGCACTCACAACCTTGATGGTGAAGGTCACTCAACACTCACAACCTTGATGGGGTAGGTCACTCAGCACTCACAACCTTGATTGTGTAGGTCACTCAGCACTCACAACCTTGATGGTGTAGGTCACTCAGCACTCACAACCTTGATGGTGTAGGTCACTCAGCACTCACAACCTTGATGGTGAAGGTCACTCAGCACTCACAACCTTGATATTGTAGGTCACTCAGCACTCACAACCTTGATGGTGTAGGTCACTCAGCACTCACAACCTTAATGGTGTTGGTCACTCAGCACTCACAACCTTGACGGTGTAGGTCACTCAGCCCTCACAACCTTGATAGTGTAGGTCACTCAGCACTCACAACCTTGATGGTGAAGGTCACTCAACACTCACAACCTTGATGGTGTAGGTCACTCAGCACTCACAACCTTGATGGTGTAGGTCACTCAGCCCTCACAACCTTGATAGTGTAGGTCACTCAGCACTCACAACCTTGATGGTGTAGGTCACTCAGCCCTCACAACCTTGATAGTGTAGGTCACTCAGCACTCACAACCTTGATGGTGTAGGTCACTCAGCACTCACAACCTTGATGGTGTAGGTCACTCAGCCCTCACAACCTTGATGGTGTAGGTCACTCAGCACTCACAACCTTGATGGTGTAGGCCACTCAGCACTCACAACCTTGATGATGTAGGTCACTCAGCACTCACAACCTTGATGGTGTAGGTCACTCAGCACTCACAACCTTGATGGTGTAAGTCACTCAGCACTCACAACCTTGATGGTGTAGGTCACTCAGCACTCACAACCTTGATGGTGTAGGTCACTCAGCACTCACAACCTTGATGGTGTAGGTCACTCAGCACTCACAACCTTGATGGTGTAGGTCACTCAGCACTCACAACCTTGACGGTGTAGGTCACTCAGCACTCACAACCTTGACGGTGTAGGTCACTCAGCACTTACAACCTTGATGGTGTAATTCACTCAGCACTTACAACCTTGATGGTGTATGTCACTCAGCAGTCACAACCTTGATGGTGTAGGTCACTCAGTACTCAAAACCTTGATGGTGTAGGTCACTCAGCACTCACAACCTTGATGGTGTAGGTCACTCAGCACTCAAAACCTTGACGGTGTAGGTCACTCAGCACTTACAACCTTGATGGTGTAGGTCACTCAGCACTCACAACCTTGATATTGTAGGTCACTCAGCACTCACAACCTTGACGGTGTAGGTCACTCATCAGTCACAACCTTGATGGTGTTGGTCACTCAGCACTCACAACCTTGATGGTGTAGGTCACTCAGCACTTACAACCTTGATGGTGTAGGTCACTCAGCAGTCACAACCTTGATGGTGTTGGTCACTCAGCAGTCACAACCTTGATGGTGTAGGTCACTCAGCAGTCACAACCTTGATGGTGTAGGTCACTCAGCAGTCACAACCTTGATGGTGTTGGTCACTCAGCACTCACAACCTTGATGGTGTAGGTCACTCAGTACTCACAACCTTGATGATGTAGGTCACTCAGCAGTCCCAACCTTGATGGTGTAGGTCACTCAGCAGTCACAACCTTGATGTTGTAGGTCACTCAGCACTCACAACCTTGATGGTGTAGGTCACTCAGCACTCACAACCTTGATGGTGTAGGTCACTCAGCACTCACAACCTTGATGGTGTAGGTCACTCAGCACTCACAACCTTGATGGTGTAGGTCACTCAGCACTCACAACCTTGATTGTGTAGGTCACTCAGCACTCACAACCTTGATGGTGTAGGTCACTCAGCACTCACAACCTTGATATTGTAGGTCACTCAGCACTCAAAACCTTGACGGTGTAGGTCACTCAGCAGTCACAACCTTGATGGTGTAGGTCACTCAGCAGTCACAACCTTGATGGTGTAGGTCACTCAGCAGTCACAACCTTGATGGTGTAGGTCACTCAGCAGTCACAACCTTGCAAAAACATTTACAACTAAAACAAGGGTACAGTTACATGATAGCAACATTGAACAAATAACATAAATAAATACTGATATATCTAGTTAAAATAGCCGGCATTTATTACCGTAAATGGTAAAGTTTACAAGAATGCAGTTGTTGTTTTCCTGACGCTGTGACATCCCACGTCCTGAAGACCTGCTATAAATTATGCAGTTTTACCTGCCTCTCTGATGGCTAGTTAGTGTCATGGACCTAGACTAGTCGTAGCTAGACACACGAGGCTGTCATAGAGAGTCTTTAAACAGTGTTGTCAGCAGCCTGACCTAGATTACCCAGCGGGGGAGAAGCAGAAGCTAGTTACACAGGTCGATGTATTGGTCTGGTAGGAACAGAAAAACACCCGACTCACTGATCACTGCTCTTTTCCATATGAAAAAAAAGTCACATATAAAATTAAAACCGTTTCTTTAAAAATTTCCTTTTTATTAAATACTGTTGTGGTGAGGAAAGATGTCCTTATGCTAGCCGAGGGATCTTGATAGAAGTAATTGGAGCGAAACTTCCCTTAAACGATTGAAACCTGATTGCCTTACATCTCTTGGTTCTGTATGGCCCCTACGGGTTTTGCGCTTCTCTGTTTAAAACAAATAATGACAATAGTTATCCTATATTTCTTCACCGTCCGTACAAACAACATGAAAATTACGTAAGTTATACTTAAATCTAAAATTCCTAAACTTCAGCATGGCAGTAACTGCTCCAGAGTTAACATCACATTAACCATTCTCCACTAAATATCCCTTGGTTGATAGAGCGGCTCTTACTTTTGAAACTGAAAAAAAAATTACAAAATGGCAATTACTATTGATAATGGAGAAAATTTAAAAATAAATTTTCTTAAGGAATTTGGTAGAAGAGCGAAAGTTCCAAATGTCGTAGCATTGTAAATATGTTTTTATGTGAGCCTTAATTACTGAGGGAGAAGCTGCTATATACATTACTAGTTGCAGCAGACTTAACCTTCGTATCTTAACACAGATAATTATAACTTGTCCACGACTCAAACATCCCCAAGACTCCAACATCCCCTAAGACTCAAACATCCTCAAGACTCCAACATCCCTAAGACTCCAACATCCCCAAGACTCCAACATCCCTAAGACTCCAACATCCCCAAGACTCCAACATCCCCTAAGACTCCAACATCCCCAAGACTCCAACATCCCCTAAGACTCCAACATCCCCAAGACTCCAACATCCCCTAAGACTCCAACATCCCCAAGACTCCAACATCCCCATGACTCCAACGTCCCCAAGATTCCAACATCCCCTAAGACTCCAACATCCCCAAGACTCCAACATCCCCTAAGACTCCAACATCCCCAAGACTCCAACATCCCCTAAGACTCCAACATCCCCAAGACTCCAACATCCCCTAAGACTCCAACATCCCCAAGACTCCAACATCCCCTAAGACTCCAACATCCCCAAGACTCCAACATCCCTAAGACTCCAACATCCCCAAGACTCCAACATCCCCTAAGACTCCAACATCCCCAAGACTCCAACATCCCCAAGACTCCAACATCCCCAAGACTCCAACATCCCCTAAGACTCCAACATCCCCAAGACTCCAACATCCCTAAGACTCCAACATCCCCAAGACTCCAACATCCCCTAAGACTCCAACATCCCCAAGACTCCAACATACCCAAGACTCCAACATCCCCAAGACTCTAACATCCCCTAAGACTCCAACATACCCAAGACTCCAACATCTCCAAGACTCCAACATCCCCCTAAGACTCCAACATCCTCATGACTCCAACATCCTCCAAGACTCCAACATCCCCAAGACTCTAACATCCCCTAAGACTCCAACATCCCTAAGACTCCAACATCCCCAAGACTCCAACATCCCCATGACTCCAACATCCCCTAAGACTCCAACATCCCCAAGACTCCAACAACCCCTAAGACTCCAACATCCCCAAGACTCCAACATCCCCTAAGACTCCAACATCCCCAAGACTCCAACATCCCCAAGACTCCAACATCCCCTAAGACTCCAACATCTCCAAGACTCCAACATCCCCATGACTCCAACATCCCCAAGACTCCAACATCCCCTAAGACTCCAACATCCCCAAGACTCCAACATCCCCTAAGACTCCAACATCCCCAAGACTCCAACATCCCCATGACTCCAACATCCCTAAGACTCCAACATCCCCAAGACTCCAACATCCCCATGACTCCAACATCCCTAAGACTCCAACATCCCCAAGACTCCAACATCCCCAAGACTCCAACATCCCTAAGACTCCAACATCCCCAAGACTCCAACATCCCCAAGACTCCAACATCCCCAAGACTCCAACATCCCCAAGACTCCAACATCCCTAAGACTCCAACATCCCTAAGACTCCAACATCCCCTAAGACTCCAACATCCCCAAGACTCCAACTTCCCCAAGACTCCAACATTCCTAAGACTCCAACATCCCCTAAGACTCCAACATCCCTAAGACTCCAACATCCCTAAGACTACAACATCCCCCTAAGACTCCAACACCCCCAAGACTCCAACATCCCTAAGACTCCAACATCCCCTAAGACTCCAACATCCCTAAGACTCCAACATCCCTAAGACTCCAACATCCCCTAAGACTCCAACATCCCCATGACTCCAACATCCCCTAAGGCTCCAACATCCCCAAGACTCCAACATCCCCAAGACTCCAACATCCTCCAAGACTCCAACATTCCCAAGACTCCACCATCCCTAAGACTCCAACATCCCTAAGACTCCAACGTGCCCAGAGTCCCATGTTGCCCAAGGCACGACGTGCCCAGGGTAATGAAACAGCCGGGTTCAAAAGTTCAGGGAATGGAGCATATAAAAGTCACCATAACACGTACCATATTAATAATTTTAAATTCATTATAAACAAGGAAGAAACAGTTTTTAATGAAATACATAACTGTTATTTTATATATAAAATCAAAACACAATAAAATTTTTTACGGTAAACTCATGAATCTAAAAACATAATAAAAATGTATGTGTTATTTAATTATTTTTATTTTAAACATAAAATAAAAAGAAGCAATGTGGAAAAATGTGTGAAGCAACTACAGGAAAGTTATCTGTTACTGTATTATAATGGAGCTCAGAAGCCAACTTTCTTACAATGAAGAACAAAACACAGACATGTATCGTCGTGTTGTATGTGTCTGAGCCGAGTAAAGGATCGTTCCACAACTGCGCTAGTTATTAGTAAGCTCAGGAAAATGGGTTACAGTGTGGACAAGTTAGAATAAATGGAACATATGTCATTGGCACATGTGAACTAAAGAGTTTAAAAATTGGAAATGTGCTGAGGGGGAGCGGTCGCTCCCCCTTGTTCTCCCTCCAGCCATGCTACTGAAGATTGTCAACTTGCTCAGGGCCCCAGCGTAACTACGGCAACGATTAAATTGCATTATTTTCGAACATTAATGTTATCTGTGACACCAACGTTAAAAATAAAACATGTAAATATTTAGCACAATAAAAATTTACTGATTTACGTGAACGAAGACAGTTTTGATCCCATCCCTTAGTGACCACAATCTTTAGTTAGTAACCCTGGCAACACAATCATTAGTTAGTCACCCTGGCAACACAATCATTAGTTAGTCACCCTGGCAACACAATCATTAGTTAGTCACCCTGGCAACACAATCATTAGTTAGTCACCCTGGCAACACAATCATTAGTTAGTCACCCTGGCAAGACAATCATTAGTCAGTCACCCTGGCAACACAATCATTAGTCAGTCACCCTGGCAACACAATCATTAGAAGTCACCCTGGCAACACAAACATTAGTTAGTCACCCTGGCAACACAAACATTAGTTAGTCACCCTGGCAACACAAACATTAGTTAGTCACCCTGGCAACACAAACATTAGTTAGTCACCCTGGCAACACAAACATTAGTTAGTCACCCTGGCAACACAAACATTAGTTAGTCACCCTGGCAACACAAACATTAGTTAGTCACCCTGGCAACACAATCATTAGTTAGTCACCCTGGCAACACAATCATTAGTTAGTCACCCTGGCAACACAATCATTAGTTAGTCACCCTGGCAACACAATCATTAGTCAGTCACCCTGGCAACACAATCATTAGTCAGTCACCCTGGCAACACAATCATTAGTTAGTCACCCTGGCAACACAATCATTAGTTAGTCACCCTGGCAACACAATCATTAGTCAGTCACCCTGGCAACACAAACATTAGTTAGTCACCCTGGCAACACAAACATTAGTTAGTCACCCTGGCAACACAAACATTAGTTAGTCACCCTGGCAACACAAACATTAGTTAGTCACCCTGGCAACACAAACATTAGTTAGTCACCCTGGCAACACAATCATTAGTCAGTCACCCTGGCAACACAATCATTAGTTAGTCACCCTGGCAACACAAACATTAGTTAGTCACCCTGGCAACACAAACATTAGTCAGTCACCCTGGCAACACAAACATTAGTCAGTCACCCTGGCAACACAATCATTAGTTAGTCACCCTGGCAACACAAACATTAGTTAGTCACCCTGGCAACACAAACATTAGTTAGTCACCCTGGCAACACAAACATTAGTTAGTCACCCTGGCAACACAATCATTAGTTAGTCACCCTGGCAACACAAACATTAGTTAGTCACCCTGGCAACACAAACATTAGTCAGTCACCCTGGCAACACAAACATTAGTCAGTCACCCTGGCAACACAAACATTAGTTAGTCACCCTGGCAACACAAACATTAGTTAGTCACCCTGGCAACACAAACATTAGTTAGTCACCCTGGGAAGTATCACCTTTTCACTAACTCTCGAACAAACAAACAAAAATCTACGTATTGAAAAATATTGAAAAACCGGAATAGGGATGAGTGGTGGTGGGTAGACAAGGAGAAGAACAAAACTAAGAAGCTGATTGCTTAGCAGTCTCCCTGTGAGAGTGACGATCCCATTTGTGGTAAACAGAATCAGGCCTCACCCCTCGCCACCCCTACTAATGGTCAGGTCGTCTTCTGGCCACACAGCACAAGTTCTACAATTGCCTCCTCGTATTCGTAGACCACATACAGTAAAGGGAATGGATCCAGGTTAATGCAGTCACTAAGCATGTCTCCATATTCCCAGACCTATAAGAATACGTGCGCTCTCTTTGTCCCCCACCCTTCCTCCAGTTCAGGGTAACTGACAAGATGGTGACTCACAGCGTCTGCCATGTCCCTAACCCAGGTGTTGTTGGTAAGGACATAGTAACGCCCATACTTGCGTTCATGTGCGTGAGTGAGCGAGAATGTATCTGTGGTGACCTGGGTGTGTAGCTTCCAAGCAACAATGTCAGGCTTTGGCTAAGTGCTCTGGGAGGGGCTTGCGGATTTCCTTTTCCACGTTATTTCGCAGTAGTCGCAGGGGTTCGCATACAAATTTGGTAATGTCGCCGTGTCTCTTACAAGACCTTATGGAAGCTTGTACCACTACAGACAATTCCGAAGAAGAGATCATTCCACTTGACGTTTAGGAGAGTTGATCCACTCACTTGCTGGTATAATCGTCCAAGTCAAGTTATTCGATAAAGCGAATGAGTAACTATTGTCCGGGATCAGTATCATTCACTGGCTATCAAAGCATTCATTCAAATTCAATTATCATTAAAAAAATGTCTCGAATATAATTTTTTATGAATTTACGGTAATACCTTTAACACGGTATGAAACTGTCTGCTCCTGAGAATTCTTTCGAGGCCTCGTCTGTTCAGGAAGGTCGCCTCAAAACTTACAACAGTCAATATTCCACTTAGCCGCCAGGAGGGTAAGACAGTTGTCCAATTAAACCAAAAAAAATAAAAATCCAGAGAAGCCAACCTTCAAAGCTTACTAAGTTACGTTCGTTGTTTGAGTACCAAATTATTAAGTTACGTTCGTTGAATACCAAGTTACTAAGTTACGTTCGTTGTTTGAGTACCAATTACTAAGTTACGTTCGTTGTTTCAGTACCAAATTACTAAGTTACGTACGTTGAGTACCAAGTTACTAAGTTACGTTCGTTGTTTCAGTATCAAGTTACTAAGTTACGTAGGTTATTTGAGTTCCAGGTTACATTCGTTGTCTGAGTACCAAGTTACGTTCGTTGTCTGAGTACCAAGTTATTTAGTAACGTTCGTTGTGTGTGTACCAAGTTACTAAGTTACGTTCGTTGAGTACCAAGTTACTAAGTTACGCTCGTTTTTGAGCACCAAGTTACTAAATTACTCTCGTTGTTTGAGTACCAAGTTACTAAGTTACGTTCGTTGTTTGAGTACCAAATTACTAAGTTACGTTCGTTGATTCAGTACCAAGTTGCTAAGTTACGTTCGTTGTTTGAGTACCAAGTTGCTAAGTTACGTTCGCTGTTTCAGTACCAAGTTACTAAGTTACGTTCGTTGTTTCAGTACCAAGTTACTAAGTTACGTTCGCTGTTTAAGTACCAAGTTACTAAGTTACGTTCGTTGTTTCAGTACCAAGTTACTAAGTTACGCTCGTTGTTTGAGTACCAACTTACTAAGTTACGTTCGTTGTTTCAGTACCAAGTTACTAAGTCACGTTCGTTGAATACCATGTTACTGAGTTACGTTCGTTGTTTGAGTACCAAGTTACTAAGTTACGTTCGTTGTTTGAGTACCAAGTTACTAAGTTACGTTCGTTGTTTAAGTACCAAGTTACTAAGTTACGTTCGTTATTTCAGTACCAAGTTACTAAGTTACGTATGTTGTTTGAGAACCAATTTACTAAGTTACGTTCGTTGTCTGAATACCAAGTTACTAAGTTACGTTCGTTGTTTGAGTACCAAGCCACAAGCCACTAAGTTACGTTCGTTGTTTGAGTACCTAGTTACTAAGTTACGTTCGTTGTTTGAGTACCAAGTTACTAAGTTACGTTCGTTTTTTCAGTACCAAGTTACTAAGTTACGTTTGTTGGGTACCAATTTACTAAGTTACGTTCGTTGTCTGAATACCAAGTTACTAAGTTACGTTCGTTGTTTGAGTACCAAGCTACTAAGTTACGTTCGTTGTTTGAGTACCAAGTTACTAAGTTACGTTCGTTGTTTCAGTACCAAGTTACTAAGTTACGTTCTTTGTTTCAGTACAAAGTTACTAAGTTACGTTCATTGTTTCAGTACCAAGTTACTAAGATACGTTCGTTGTAGCAGTACCAAGTTACTAAGTTACGTTCGTTGATTACCAAGTTACTAAGTTACGTTCGTTGATTATCAAGTTACTAAGTTACGTTCGTTGTTTTAGTACCAAGTTAAAAATTACGTTCGTTGTTTGAGTACCAAGTTACTAAGTTACGTTCGTTGTTTGAGTACCAAGTTACTAAGTTGCGTTCGTTGTTTGAGTACTAAGTTACTAAGTTACGTTCGTTGTTTGTGTACCAAGTTACTAAGTTACGTTCGTTGTTTTAGTACCAAGTTACTAAATTACGTTCGTTGACTACCAAGTTACTAAGTTACGTTCGTTGTTTGAGTACCAAGTTACTAAGTTACGTTCGTTGTTTGAGTATGAAGTTACTAAGTTACGTTCGTTGTTTCAGTACCAAGTTACTAAGTCACGTTCGTTGAATACCATGTTACTGAGTTACGTTCGTTGTTTGAGTACCAAGTTACTATGTTACGTTCGTTATTTAAGTACCAAGTTACTAAATTACGTTCGTTGTTTCAGTACCAAGATACTAAGTTACGTTCGTTGTTTGAGTACCAAGTTACTAAGTTACGTTCGTTGTTTGAGTACCAAGTTACTAAGTTACGTTCATTGTTTGAGTATCAAGTTACTAAGTTACGTTCGTTGTTTCAGTACCAAGTTACTAAGTTACGTTCGTTGTTTAAGTACCATGTTACTAAGTTACGTTCGTTCTTTGAGTACCAAGTTACTAAGTTACGTTCGTTGTTTGAGTATGAAATTACTATGTTACGATCGTTGAATACCATGTTACTAAGTTACGTTCGTTGTTTGAGTACCAAGTTACTAAGTTACGTTCGTTATTTGTGTACCAAGTTACTAAGTTAAGTTCGTTGTTTCAGTACCAAGTTACTAAGTTACGTTCGTTGTTTGAGTGCCAAGTTACTAAGTTACGTTCGTTGTTTCAGTACCAAGTTACTAAGTTACGTTCGTTGTTTCAGTACCAAATTACTAAGTTACGTTCGTTGAGTACCAAGTTACTAAGTAACGTATTGTTTCAGTACCAAGTTACTAATTTACGTTCGTTGTTTGAGTACTAAGTTACTAAGTTACGTTCTCTATATGTGAAAGTGCAAAATATACATTAAATATATAATTTCAATATAACTTTGAAATATATAATTTCAATATAACTTTGAAATACATAATTTCAATATAACTTTGAAATATATAATTTAAATATAACTTTAGTTATTTGTAAGTATAAGAAATATGACACGTAATATATTTTATGAAGAACTGTTATATTGTTGAGATGCGCTAAACCAGTGGGGAGGTAATTAAGTCTTATGAAAGGCAGACGATATTGTCTTCAGTTCCTTGGACCAAGAGTTCCTCGCCAACATTGTCATTCTCCCCACCCCCCTTTCTTTCTTTAGAAGAGATTTCTTTGAAGGTAAAGCATAGTTAATAAGTCTTCGTTGTTTATAGTAACACCTGGATATGGTTGTCTGCTGTAGTCATGTTTACAGTATCATCTGGATATGGTTGTCTGCTGTAGTCATGTTTACAGTATCACCTGGATATGGTTGTCTGCTGTAGTCATGTTTACAGTATCACCTGGATGTGTTTGTCTGCTGTAGTCATGTTTACAGTATCACCTGGATGTGTTTGTCTGCTGTAGTCATGTTTACAGTATCACCTGGATATGTTTGTCTGCTGTAGTCATGTTTACAGTATCACCTGGATGTGTTTGTCTGCTGTAGTCATGTTTACAGTATCACCTGGATATGTTTGTCTGCTGTAGTCATGTTTACAGTATCACCTGGATATGTTTGTCTGCTGTAGTCATGTTTACAGTATCACCTGGATATGTTTGTCTGCTGTAGTCATGTTTACAGTATCACCTGGATATGTTTGTCTGCTGTAGTCATGTTTACAGTATCACCTGGATATGTTTGTCTGCTGTAGTCATGTTTACAGTATCACCTGGATATGTTTGTCTGCTGTAGTCATGTTTACAGTATCACGTGGATATGTTTGTCTGCTGTAGTCATGTTTACAGTATCACCTGGATGTGTTTGTCTGCTGTAGTCATGTTTACAGTATCACCTGGATATGTTTGTCTGCTGTAGTCATGTTTACAGTATCACCTGGATGTGTTTGTATGCTGTAGTCATGTTTACAGTATCACCTGGATGTGTTTGTCTGCTGTAGTCATGTTTACAGTATCACCTGGATGTGTTTGTCTGCTGTAGTCATGTTTACAGTATCACCTGGATGTGTTTGTCTGCTGTAGTCATGTTTACAGTATCACCTGGATGTGTTTGTCTGCTGTAGTCATGTTTACAGTATCACCTGGATGTGTTTGTCTGCTGTAGTCATGTTTACAGTATCACCTGGATGTGTTTGTCTGCTGTATACTGTAAGTACCTTATGACTTAAAGTTTTAAAGTGAGTTAATGTACATTCGTAGACTCATTAAGTTATTCCTGACTACATCTTCCTCGTTTCATGTTTTTATTACAAGTGTTCATGTCATGCACTGACTGCTGAGTCGTCTACAACTCTTGCCGTATAAAACCCGTAGGGCTTGCTAGCTCCTGGGGAATGGAAGGCATTCAGGTTCCAGCCACTTCTTGGATCAAGAGCCCCACACCGCATAAAGACGGTGAGAGAATAAAACTGTCACAGCTACTACAGATATCGTGGAGTACTTGACGATATCGTCTTGGTCCTACTGAAGTTTACTGGCTACCTGTCAGTTGATTGTTGGCGGGGTGAGAGAGCAGGTTGGAGCAGGCTGCAGGTCACATAAAGGCCAGTCTCTGTCTGTCTGTCTGTCTGCCTGCCTGCCTGTCTCTCTCTCTCTCTCTCTCTCTCTCTCTCTCTCTCTCTCTCTCTCTCTCTCTCTCTCTCTCTCTCTCTCTCTCTCTCTCTCTCTCTCTCTCTCTCTCTCTCTCTCTCTCTCTCTCTCGTTCTCTCGCTCTCTCTCAATTCATCTGTACCCTACCATGAATCACTCTTCAGTATCTACAAGTGTTACTAAATCTGTATACTCACTGAGATATATGTATGTATACCATGAAGCTTCCCTGCTGAGGCTGATAGAATATATTATATCATGTACGAAACCCATCCTGTGTAATATAATATTAAAGGAAAACCATCCTGCCTGATGGATGGCTGGGTAAACATAGTTAACTCTAATCTACCATCGTAAAATGTCATCTCGATCAAGGTAGCTGACCAGTGTGATTGTTGCCAGTGTCCTTGTAAAAATATCTTCCATCCGCTTCACTTTTCAAATGCAAAAGAAGTACCGCCAAGTATAGCACTTATACATAGAAGAAACTTGAAGAACAGGAGGAGAATGAGGTAATCAGTCCCTCAACCTTGAGTCGATGTGTTCAGTCCATCAATCTTGAGTAGATGGACTGAACACATCGACTCAAGGTTGAGGGACTGATTACCTCATTCTCCTCCTGTTCTTCAAGTTTCTCCTATGTATGGACTGATGAAGCCACTGTGTGGCGAAACGTTTCCTCAATAAAGATACCCAAGAGTTGCACATGTGTCTAATTTATCAACATGTCGGTTGTCTGAACCATTCATCTTCAAATAGCACTTATAGTTCTGTTCTGCTGTAGATTCGTCAGTATAATCGCCGGACCCGGGCCTTTTCCAAGAGGTGGCCCGGCCTTGGTTCGCTGGTGGGAGTGTCTCAGACCAATGTCTGCAATTGGGGGAGGTACAAGTACGTCCTCATCATCTGGGACCACTTGTCCCCAGGCCTAGCCCCATTCCCCTTCCCCACGGGGCTCGGAGAGAGAAGCTAAGCGCCTTGGGCTGCCACAAACCCAGCCCACACTAGACTCGAAGGGAATGGCAACTACATTGCAGCAGACGATGTCAGGAGGTGCAAAGGCAGCAAGCACTACAGGATCCTTTAAGAGTCACGCCCCAGCTTTGGGCAAAGCCCGAGCTCTGGGAAAGCTCAAGAATGACTCTTGTTGTTTGTGTTGCTGCTGTTACCACTACACTTGTCTGTTGCACTCTCAAGCACTTAAAGTGTTCAGAAAAGATGCCTGCTTCTGTGAATACATGTGGTAAGCTACTTTACTGTCATCGAAGCATATCGCCCAATCCAAGGTTCTTAAGTAAGACTGCAATCACCTGCTCACCACCAGTCATAAAGACTCTGATCTCTAAAGTAAGGATTAAAGTAAACTATCATTCATTTTTATACACTAACGCATACACCTCACGGTGTATATATCCTTCATCTCTCGGTGTATATATATATATATATATATATATATATATATATATATATATATATATATATATATATATATATATATATATATATATATATATATATATATATATATATATATATATATATGCAGTAAGATCACAGTAAACAGGTGATTTCAGAATATGCAAGACAATCACTCTGAAAGAATAGAGAAATTCCAAGCGCTTTCGTGACTACTCACATTATCAAGGAACTATGAAAGTAAAGCATCCAAGGAAGCTATATAAGGGGTCTGGCCGGCACCTCACTATCAGATCCCACAACGGTTAAACGGTATGGACTAATAAAAACACACAAACCAGGGAATCCAGTCAGACCAATTATTAGCTCCATAGGGTCAGTTTCATATAAATTATCCAAATGGCTTGTTGATAGTTTGAGCCCTATTGTTGGCAAAATTTCTAACTTTAATGTTAAAAACAACATAGACTTGGTTGATAAATTAAGCTCCTTGACTGACTTAAATGATTTTAACATGGTTAGTTTTGATGTTACTTCCTTGTTTACGAAAGTTCCTGTTGATGATTTATTAAATTTCTTATCTGAAGAACTCGTTAATTATGATTTACCATTGCCAGTTCCTACTATCATTAAACTTATTAAACTTTGCATTGTTGATGCAAAATTTGTATTTAATGATAAGTTTTACACTCAGAAGTTTGGTATGGCAATGGGAAATCCTCTTTCACCTGTTCTTAGTAACCTATACATGGAATTTTTTGAAACAAGGTTGCTTAACACAATCCTCCCTAATAGAGCTAAATGGTTCAGATATGTTGATGATATTTTGTGTCTTATGCCCAAAAATGTAGATATACACCATTTCCTAGGAAAATTAAATAGCTTAGCCCATTCTATAAACTTTACTGTTGAGTTTGAAGAAAATAACTCATTGCCTTTTCTAGATGTTTTAATTATTAAGGGTAATAATGAATTCAAATTTAAAATTTACAGAAAACCTACAAATAACTGTTCCTATGTCCACTATTATTCCTCGCATCAAGATAGAGTCAAACTGTCTGTTTTCTCATCAATGTTTTTGAGAGCTTTACGAATTTGTAGTCCTGAGTTCATAGATGAGGAAATATCCAAAATTTATGAAATAGGTAATGATTTAAAATACCCAAGAAATGTAATTGATAAATCTTTTAAAGTTGCTAGAAATACTTTTTACAATCCAAAAAGGGACAAACAGCCTTATTCAACTAAAAATATGTTGGTTCTCCCTTACCATGAAAACTTGGTTGATATGCCTTCTCTTCTTAAGACTTTTAATATTAAAGTTGTATTCAAAAATCTTGATACAGTAAAAAAACTTTTGATAAAGAATTCCCCCCAAAATGCTGATGGATGTGTCTATAAGATTCCTTGTAAAATTTGCGATAAAGTTTATTACGGTCAAACTGGTAAAAATCTCGAACTAAGATTAAAACAACATAAATATAGCATTAGAACTGGACAATATTCCAATGCTCTATTTATTAATGTAAGAGATTTTAACCATCCAATTGATTTTCAAAAAGTTGAGAAAGTAGTATCAAGCAAGTCCATGGTCGACAGGAATATAATTGAATCTTGTTTCATAAAAAGCAGTTTTGACAATAATATGAATATTTCCTTTGGTTTATATAAATTAGATCCATTTATAATTAATAGAATTTGGGAAGAATTTAATAATACAGTGGACAAATAATTTTTAAATTTTCTTGGGTAGAATAGTTTGTGGGGTGAGTTATGCAAAGGACCTATCCAAGTTGGGTCGGCCCGCGTCAGGTGTTTAACCGTTGTGGGATCTGATAGTGAGGTGCTGGCCAGACCCCTTATATAGCTTCCTTGGATGCTTTACTTTCATAGTTCCTTGATAATGTGAGTAGTCACGAAAGCGCTTGGGATTTCTCTATTCTTTCAGAGTGGTTGTTTTGCATATATATATATATATATATATATATATATATATATATATATATATATATATATATATATATATATATATATATATATATATATATATATATATATATATATATATATATATATATATATATATATATATATATATATATATATATATATATATATATACATATATATATATAAATATATAATTATATATATATATATATATAATTATATACATATATATATATATATATATATATATATATATATATATATATATATATATATATATATATATATATATATATATATATATATATATATATATATATATGCAGATATATATATATATATAATTATATACATATATATATATATATATAATTATATACATATATATATATATATATATAATTATATACATATATATTATATATATATATTATATATATATATATATATATATATATATATATATATATATATATATATGCAAATAATCGCAGACAGGCGATCTTAACTATCCAGTACAAGTCACTGGGGGTTGGAAATCTTTAGCTCAAGTACTTTCACACTTCTCAGTGCGTCATCAGGAGCTGTGCAATGCTGCAAGGGAGCAACGAAAGCAGGAAGAAAGGTCTCAGAGTAGCGTAGGTGTCACCGTCCATGGTTACCCTTAGACTGGGTTAGTGGTCGGTGCCAACCCCACCCTACCATCATCCTCCCACTACCCATATGGGGTAGGAGGGTTTCTGAGATGTCAAGTAGGAAATTATAAGATATAAAAAGCCAGCCCCAAGCTTTTTCTAATCGTTTATAACAGGTCATATTGTTTGAGAAAATAAGTTTCTCGTTAGATACTGTAGACATGGATAGTTATTATTCTGTGTGACCTTTTCACATAATGAAAGAAAAGAAAACAGTGTGCTCTTTGTCCGTTTAAATGTCCTGCTCTGGGGTACTCGAATGTTCTACCGATGCACCCCAGAGCAGGACATTTAAACGGACAAAGAGCACACTGTTTTCTTTTCTTTCATTATTTAGAAAGGTCACACAGAATAATAACTATCCATGTCTACAGTATCTAACGAGAAACTTATTTTCTCAAACAAAATGACCTGTTATAAACGAATAGAAAAAGCTTGGGGCTGGCTTTTTATATCTTATAATTTCCTACTTGACATCTCAGAAACCCTCCTACTCCATATGGGTAGTGGGAGAATGATGGTAGGGTGAGGTTGGCACCTACCACTAACCCAGTCTAAGGGTAACCGTGGACGGTGACACCTACACTACTCTGAGACCTTTCTTCCTGCTTTGGTTGCTCCCTTGCAACATTGCACAGAGGTAGTAGGTTGGTAGACAGCAACCACCCTGGGAAGTACTACCGTCCTGCCAGATGACTGTGAAACAAAAACCTGTAACTGTTTTGCATGATGGTAGGATTGCTGGTTTCTTTTTCTGTCTCATAAACATGCTAGATAACAGGGATATCTTGCTACTCCTACTTACACTTTGGTCACACTTCACAGACATGCACATGCATATATATATATATATATATACATACATCTAGGTTTTTCTCCTTTTTCTAAATAGCTCTTGTTCTTCTTTATTTCTTCTATAGTCCATGGGGAAGTGGAAAAGAATCTTTCCTCCGTAAGCCATGCGTGTCGTATGAGGCGACTAAAATGCCGGGAGCAATGGGCTAGTAACCCCTTCTCCTGTAGACATTTACTAAAAAAGAGAAGAAGAAAAACTTTATAAAACTGGGATGTTTAAATGTGCGTGGATGTAGTGCGGATGACAAGAAACAGATGATTGCTGATGTTATGAATGAAAAGAAGTTGGATGTCCTGGCCCTAAGCGAAACAAAGCTGAAGGGGGTAGGAGAGTTTCAGTGGGGGGAAATAAATGGGATTAAATCTGGAGTATCTGAGAGAGTTAGAGCAAAGGAAGGGGTAGCAGTAATGTTAAATGATCAGTTATGGAAGGAGAAAAGAGAATATGAATGTGTAAATTCAAGAATTATGTGGATTAAAGTAAAGGTTCGATGCGAGAAGTGGGTCATAATAAGTGTGTATGCACCTGGAGAAGAGAGGAATGCAGAGGAGAGAGAGAGATTTTGGGAGATGTTAAGTGAATGTATCGGAGCCTTTGAACCAAGTGAGAGAGTAATTGTGGTAGGGGACCTGAATGCTAAAGTAGGAGAAACTTTTAGAGAGGGTGTGGTAGGTAAGTTTGGGGTGCCAGGTGTAAATGATAATGGGAGCCCTTTGATTGAACTTTGTATAGAAAGGGGTTTAGTTATAGGTAATACATATTTTAAGAAAAAGAGGATAAATAAGTATACAAGATATGATGTAGGGCGAAATGACAGTAGTTTGTTGGATTATGTATTGGTAGATAAAAGACTGTTGAGTAGACTTCAGGATGTACATGTTTATAGAGGGGCCACAGATATATCAGATCACTTTCTAGTTGTAGCTACACTGAGAGTAAAAGGTAGATGGGATACAAGGAGAATAGAAGCATCAGGGAAGAGAGAGGTGAAGGTTTATAAACTAAAAGAGGAGGCAGTTAGGGTAAGATATAAACAGCTATTGGAGGATAGATGGGCTAATGAGAGCATAGGCAATGGGGTCGAAGAGGTATGGGGTAGGTTTAAAAATGTAGTGTTAGAGTGTTCAGCAGAAGTTTGTGGTTACAGGAAAGTGGGTGCAGGAGGGAAGTGGAGCAATTGGTGGAATGATGATGTAAAGAGAGTAGTAAGGGAGAAAAAGTTAGCATATGAGAAGTTTTTACAAAGTAGAAGTGATGCAAGGAGGGAAGAGTATATGGAGAAAAAGAGAGAGGTTAAGAGAGTGGTGAATCAATGTAAAAAGAGAGCAAATGAGAGAGTGGGTGAGATGTTATCAACAAATTTTGTTGAAAATAAGAAAAAGTTTTGGAGTGAGATTAACAAGTTAAGAAAGCCTAGAGAACAAATGGATTTGTCAGTTAAAAATAGGAGAGGAGAGTTATTAAATGGAGAGTTAGAGGTATTGGGAAGATGGAGGGAATATTTTGAGGAATTGTTAAATGTTGATGAAGATAGGGAAGCTGTGATTTCGTGTATAGGGCAAGGAGGAATAACATCTTGTAGGAGTGAGGAAGAGCCAGTTGTGAGTGTGGGGGAAGTTCGTGAGGCAGTAGGTAAAATGAAAGGGGGTAAGGCAGCCGGGATTGATGGGATAAAGATAGAAATGTTAAAAGCAGGTGGGGATATAGTTTTGGAGTGGTTGGTGCAATTATTTAATAAATGTATGGAAGAGGGTAAGGTACCTAGGGATTGGCAGAGAGCATGCATAGTTCCTTTGTATAAAGGCAAAGGGGATAAAAGAGAGTGCAAAAATTATAGGGGGATAAGTCTGTTGAGTATACCTGGTAAAGTGTATGGTAGAGTTATAATTGAAAGAATTAAGAGTAAGACGGAGAATAGGATAGCAGATGAACAAGGAGGCTTTAGGAAAGGTAGGGGGTGTGTGGACCAGGTGTTTACAGTGAAACATATAAGTGAACAGTATTTAGATAAGGCTAAAGAGGTCTTTGGGGCATTTATGGATTTGGAAAAGGCGTATGACAGGGTGGATAGGGGGGCAATGTGGCAGATGTTGCAAGTGTATGGTGTAGGAGGTAGGTTACTGAAAGCAGTGAAGAGTTTTTACGAGGATAGTGAGGCTCAAGTTAGAGTATGTAGGAAAGAGGGAAATTTTTTCCCAGTAAAAGTAGGCCTTAGACAAGGATGTGTGATGTCACCGTGGTTGTTTAATATATTTATAGATGGGGTTGTAAGAGAAGTAAATGCGAGGGTCTTGGCAAGAGGCGTGGAGTTAAAAGATAAAGAATCACACACAAAGTGGGAGTTGTCACAGCTGCTCTTTGCTGATGACACTGCTCTTGGAAGATTCTGAAGAGAAGTTGCAGAGATTGGTGGATGAATTTGGTAGGGTGTGCAAAAGAAGAAAATTAAAGGTGAATACAGGAAAGAGTAAGGTTATGAGGATAACAAAAAGATTAGGTGATGAGAGATTGAATATCAGATTGGAGGGAGAGAGTATGGAGGAGGTGAATGTATTCAGATATTTGGGAGTGGACGTGTCAGCGGATGGGTCTATGAAAGATGAGGTGAATCATAGAATTGATGAGGGAAAAAGAGTGAGTGGTGCACTTAGGAGTCTGTGGAGACAAAGAACTTTGTCCTTGGAGGCAAAGAGGGGAATGTATGAGAGTATAGTTTTACCAACGCTCTTATATGGGTGTGAAGCGTGGGTGATGAATGTTGCAGCGAGGAGAAGGCTGGAGGCAGTGGAGATGTCTTGTCTGAGGGCAATGTGTGGTGTGAATATAATGCAGAGAATTCGTAGTTTGGAAGTTAGGAGGAGGTGCGGGATTACCAAAACTGTTGTCCAGAGGGCTGAGGAGGGGTTGTTGAGGTGGTTCGGACATGTAGAGAGAATGGAGCGAAACAGAATGACTTCAAGAGTGTATCAGTCTGTAGTGGAAGGAAGGCGGGGTAGGGGTCGGCCTAGGAAAGGTTGGAGGGAGGGGGTAAAGGAGGTTTTGTGTGCGAGGGGCTTGGACTTCCAGCACGCATGCGTGAGCGTGTTTGATAGGAGTGAATGGAGACAAATGGTTTTTAATACTTGACGTGCTGTTGGAGTGTGAGCAAAGTAACATTTATGAAGGGATTCAGGGAAACCGGCAGGCCGGACTTGAGTCCTGGAGATGGGAAGTACAGTGCCTGCACTCTGAAGGAGGGGTGTTAATGTTGCAGTTTAAAAACTGTAGTGTAAAGCACCCTTCTGGCAAGACAGTGATGGAGTGACTGATGGTGAAAGTTTTTCTTTTTCGGGCCACCCTGCCTTGGTGGGAATCGGCCAGTGTGATAATAATGAAAAAAAAATATATATATATACATATATTTATATATATATATATATATAAATATACATATATATATTTATATACATATATATACATATATACATATATATATATAAAGCTGCTTGGGCTTCTCCTCCAGGCTCTTTTAATTATACACTTCCATGACAATCCAACATGTGTACTGCTTACTCCAATATCTCCTCACGAACCCCAATGACAAATGGTGCCAGCGGTGTGGGCGTGGAAGCCTAGACAGATGAAACAAACTACAACCAAGCAAGCATCCTCCAGCATTATCTACAGAGCTTCCTGGTTAGTTGCTTCATGCCTTATTTGCATATTTGCTAACCTACGCGGGGTTGATCTGGGTTTTGCAAATTAAACGAAGGTAGTTAAGCCAGTTTGTAGGGGAGAGCCTAAGCCAACCAGCCTGCTTCATTACTGCTGAGTGCATAGTTGCAAGCATTCAACCTATGAGAGTCTAGCCAGTGTCGAGGGCTTAAGCCAGCTTAATAACCCAGCTGACAGAGAAGTAAGCCAAGCAAGATCCTCTTTGAAGGCATTGTCCCCGTGTGCTGTACCGCTCTGTGCTACCAGTAAAACGCTGGTCAGAGTAATAATCACCATCCCTGTAGTACAATTGTGGCTTATTAAGCCACCCAGGCTTCATACCACATGAATGCCTAGTTCCAGCCAAATGTGCCTGCGGAACTCCTGCTCACCCAGGCGCCACCATCCACACAAAGACTGAAGCCATTAACCACATGTACCATTCAACTACCCATATATCAGACATATACCATCCTCTGCTGTCATCGTTTCAGCTCTTCAAGCATTATAGAGACATTTTTTCCTTACATAGACATGTTTTTAATACCCGGAGTATACCTGGAGAGAGTACCGGGGGTGAACGCCCCCGCGGCCCGGTCTGTAACCAGGCCTCATGGTGGATCAGGGCCTGATCAACCAGGATGTTACTGCTGGCCGCACGTAATCCAACGTACAAACCACAGCCCGGCTGGTCAAGTACTGACTTCAGGTGCCTGTCCAGTGCCTGCTTGAAGACAGCCTGGGATCTATTGGTAATCCCCCTGATGTGTGCTGGGAGGCAGCTGAACAGTCTTGGGCCCCTGACACTTATTGTGTTGTCTCTTATCGTGCTAGTGGTACCCCTGCTTCTCACTGGGGGGGGAGGGATCTTTTGCTTTCGTAGAGAGTGATTTTCGTGTGCATGTTTGGTGCTAGTTCCTCTAGGATTTTCCAGGTGAATATAATCATAGAGACATTACCGTGTGTTGAGACACTTTCTACATCTACTGTGTGTGTGTGTGTGTGTGTGTGTGTGTGTGTGTGTGTGTGTGTGTGTGTGTGTGTGTGTGTGTGTGTGTGTGTGTGTGTGTGCGTGTGTGTACTCACCTAATTGTCTTTGCAGGGGTCGAGACTCAGCTCCTGGCCCCGCCTCTTCACTGATCGCTACTAGGTCCTCTCCCTCTCTGCTTCCTGAGCTTTGTCATACCTCTTCTTAAAACTATGTATGGTTCCTGCCTCCACTACTTCACTTGCTAGGCTGTTCCACTTCCTGACGACTCTATGACTGAAGAAATACTTCCTAACGTCCCTGTGACTCGTCTGAGTCTTCAGCTTCCAGTTGTGACCCCTTGTTTCTGTGTCCCCTCTCTGGAACATCCTATCTCTGTCCACCTTGTCTATTCCCCGCAGTATTTTGTATGTCGTTATCATGTCTCCCCTGACCCTTCTGTCCTCCAGTGTCGTCAGTCCGATTTCCCTCAACCTTTCCTCGTACGACATCCCCCTGAGCTCTGGGACTAGCCTTGTTGCAAACCTCTGTACTTTCTCTAACTTCTTGACGTGCTTGACCAGGTGTGGGTTCCAGACTGGTGCTGCATACTCCAGTATGGGCCTAACATACACAGTGTACTGTGTCTTGAACGATTTCTTATTAAGGTATCGGAACGCTATTCTCAGGTTTGCCAGGCGCCCGTATGCTGCAGCGGTTATTTGGTTGATGTGTGCCTCCGGTGATGTGCTCGGTGTTAAGGTCACCCCAAGGTCTTTCTCCCTGAGTGAGGTCTGTAATTTTTGTCCACCTAGCCTATACTCCGTCTGCGGTCTTCTTTGCCCCTCCACAAACTTCATGACTTTGCATTTGGCAGGGTTGAATTCGAGAAGCCAGTTTCTGGATCACATGTCCAGCCTGTCCAGGTCTCTTTGCAGTCCTGCCTCATCCTCATCCGATTTAATTATTCTCATCAGCTTCACATCATCTGCGAATAGGGACACTTCAGAGTCTATTCCTTCCATCATGTCGTTCGCATATATAAAAAATAGCACTGGTCCTAGAACTGACCCCTGTGGGACCCCGCTCGTCACAGGCGCCCACTGTGATACCTCTTCACGTACCATGACTCGTTGTTGCCTCCCTGTCAGGTATTCCTTGATCCATTGCAGTGCCCTCCCTGTTATATGGGCCTGATCCTCCAGCTTCTGCACTAATCTCTTGTGAGGAACTGTGTCAAAGGCCTTCCTGCAGTCTAGGAAAATGCACTCAACCCACCCCTCTCTCTCGTGTCTTACTTCTGTTACCTTGTCATAAAACTCCAGAAGGTTTGTGACACAGGATTTGCCTTCCATGAACCCATGCTGGTTTTCATTTATAATCTTGTTCCATTCCAGGTGTTCCACCACTCTCCTCCTGATAATCTTCTCGATGACTTTGCATACAATACATGTCAGAGACACAGGTCTGTAGTTTAGTGCCTCGTTTCTGTTTCCTTTCTTAAATATGGGGACTACATTTGCTGTCTTCCATTTCTCAGGTAGTTGCCCAGTTTCAAGGGATGTGTTGAAGATTGTGGTTAGGGGCATGCACAGCATCTCTGCTCCTTCTCTAAGGACCCGTGGGGAGATGTTTTCCGGTCCCATCGCCTTTGAGGTATCAAGGTCACTTAGCAGCTTCTTCACCTCCTCCTCGGTTGTTCGTATGTCATCCAACACTTGTTGGTTTATTCCCTCCTGATCTTCCCTTCTGTGCTGTCTTCCCAGAGCCCTTCCTGTCTCTACTGTAAAAACTTCCTTAAATTTCCTGTTTAGCTCCTCACATACCTCCTGATCATTTCTTGTGAGTTCTCCACCTTCTGTCCTCAGTCTGATCACCTGGTCTTTGACTGTTGTCTTCCTCCTGATGTGGCTATACAACAGTTTCGGGTCAGTCTTGATTTTTGATGCTATATTATTTTCATACTGTGGCTGGGCCTCCCTCCTTACCTGTGCGTACTCGTTCCTGGCTCTGCGACTGTGTGTGTGTGTGTGTGTGTGTGTGTGTGTGTGTGTGTGTGTGTGTGTGTGTGTGTGTGTGTGTGTGTGTATGTGTGTGTGTGTGTGTGTGTGTGTGTGTGTGTGTCTGTGTCTGTGTGTGTGTGTGTGTGTGTGTGTGTGTGTGTGTGTGTGTATGCGTGTGTGTGTGTGTGTGTGTGTGTGTGTGTGTGTGTGTGTGTGTGTGTGTGCGTGCGTGTGTGTGTGTGTGTGTGTGTGTGTGTGTGTGTGTGTTCTATATTAGATTTGAGAGGTCATTGGTTCCCATACTTGTATTAATTTTGGGTTGAGGTTATCAACCTGAGCGAATTCAGGCTGGAATTTATATATTGTTCTATACTTTATTTGCTTCTTTGCCATTGTTAGCTTCTTTATTGAGGTTATATAAAAGTGAGGGGAGATTAAATATAAGATTATTACTATCAGGAATAATTGGCTATCAGAGAACTAGGTTATTGTGGTATTTGTGCTCTGTGTTAGCGTTTATGGTTAAATTACCTCTGTTTATATTTCATTTATGGTTGCCTAAGGCTCATGTGGAGGCTCCGGTTGCGGGGTCAATAGTATTGGCTGGGGTATTGTTGAAGTTAGGGGGTTATGGTTTAATTCGGATTTTGGGGGTGTTTTCGGAGGTAAATAAAATATTTTGTTGGGTGTGAGTGAGTCTTGGGATTCTAGGGGGCGTTATTATTAGTTTAATGTGTCTGCGTCAAGTGGATATAAAATCTTTAATTGCTTACTCTTCTGTGGCTCATATAGGTTTAGTGTTAAGGGGGCTGGCTGTTATGGGAGGATGGGGTTTAAATGGGGCCTTAGTAGTGATGGTAGGTCACGGTTTATGTTCCTCAGGTTTATTTTGTTTAGCAAATATAGTTTACGAGCGTTTAGGGAGGCGAAGTTTGATAATTAGAAAAGGTTTGTTAAATATTATGCCAAATATAGGTTTATGGTGGTTTTTATTAGCTGTGGGAAATATAGCTGCTCCTCCAACTTTAAACTTAATAGGGGAGATTAGTTTAATTATTAGGGTGGTTAGATGGAGGAAATTAATTATATTTAGAGTAGGGTTATTGTCTTTTTTCAGGGCTTGCTACACTTTATACATGTATTCATTAAGACAACATGGGTTATTTTTAAATGCCTTATTTTCTTGTTGTTCGGGGAAGGTAGTGGAGTATTTTGTCTTGTTAATGCATAGCGTTCCGTTAAATGTCATGTTTGTGAAGGGTTCTTTAATTTTGTGTGATTTGTAGGATAAGATGGCTGAGGTTAAAGGCGTTGGATTGTAAATCTAAGTAGAAGTTATACTTTCTTATCAATGAAAGGTAAGATTTAAAAGATTATTACTTTTTTTGACAGCTTTGAAGGATGTTAGTTTAAATTAACTTAAAATCTTAGATAACTAAAAGTATGGATGGGATAAAAAGTCCGAATAAATTGATTGAGGAGTACAAGGGAGATGGTAAGATTTTAAGGGGTTTAAGGGAGATATTTCATTTTATTTGGGTAAAGGAAATTATGATAGAGGATAAAGTAATTCGGATGTAAAAGTAAAGAGTTACTAGAGAAGAAAGAAGGAGAATAAACAAAGGTAAGTAGAGGGATGATAGAATTATTTCTTGGGTAATGATTCATTTAGGGATAAAACCTGAAAAAGGCGGTAGGCCTCCTAGAGAATAAAGGTTTATAGTTGAGATGATTTTAGGGAGGGGACCGTAATTTGCGTTAATTAAGTGAGGAAAAAAATATGTCTGGGTGGATGCGAAGTAGAAGACCACAGAAACCGAAATTAGAGTATATATAAGAAAGTAGATTATTCAGGAGGTCTCATTAGTAAGTATAGCGAAAAGTATTCATGATAGATGATTGATAGATGAGTAGGTTAAGATTTTTCGGAGGGATGTCTGATTGATTCCTCCTAGTGCTCCAATGATAGCAGAAGAAATCCCACCAAAAAAGAGAAGCGAGTGTGTGTAATATTCTGAAGATAAATAAGAGATTAAGAATATTGGAGCAAGTTTTTGGATTGTTATGAGAATAATAATTTGAGTTCAATCAAGACCTTCTATGACTTGGGGGAATCAAAAATGGAACGGAGCGGCCCCTAGTTTAAGGAGAAGGGCTAAGGAAATAAATGAGAGCGAGACTATTGGAATAGAAAATGTTAAGGTTGAAGATAAAATAATAATGGCTGATCCAAGGGCTTGGATTAAGAAATATTTCAAGGAGGCTTCGGATGGAAGTTGATTTTCTTTTGATGAGATTAAAGGGATAAATGATATAAGATTAAGTTCGAGGCCAATTCAGGCTGAAAATCATGAGGAAGAAGAAACGGCCAGGAAGGATCCTGACAAAAGTGAGAGTATAAAAATGATTTTATGGGGTGAGAATGAAATTATAAAGAGAGATTATTCTCATAAATGAGGTATGAGCCCATTAGCTTGAAATTTAGCTTATCTTTATAGTATATGTAGAAGTGTATAGGGCACGAAAAGGTTTGATCTTTCGGGGATTGGTGCGATTCCAATTTACATAAAGAGAGTTAGAGACTGAAAGGGGTAGGAGTAGGGGTTGGTCTTAAAGTATCTTGAATTCCTCTTTGGATATTTGCTGTTCTTAGAAGATTTGAGAGGGTAGAGAGGTAAGTCACTTAAAAAATAAAATGAAAAAGCATATTCCTCCTGAATATCTGGGACTATTACTGAATTATCCCTACTGTTATACTTCCAGAAGATAAAGGCAATTGATTTGTGGTCGCTTGCACCAAGCTACTCTGTAATCTTAAGATTATTTAACAAGGCTATCCTTGTTAGCCAGTACAAAATCAAGCAGGTTATTTCCTTTCTCTGGTTCTGTCACAAACTGCTCTATTACGAACACAGGTATAGTATGGCAGAAAACTAGTTGCCCTGGAGGAGGAGTAGTTGTCCAGGAACCATATAAGTAGTTGTAAAGGAAGCAGAGAAGCAGCTGTGCAGGAGGCATAGTAACTGTACAGAATGCAGAGTATTTATTTATTTGTTTATTTATTAATTTGAACATGATACAAAGAAGTACAGAGAAATACAGTGGTTAAGTGGAACATGCCAAAGCCCCTTGTATGCAGAGAATTATGGGAAGGCTTAAAATTAACTTAAGATTAACTAAGCAATGATATATTCAGTGGTAAACATTATTGTAAACAAATAACAATTAAGCACAAATGAGTATGACAAAGACAGGTCATATGGTCATTTACTGAGGTGTTGTGCATTCAGTAGAATGGAGTATTCTGTTAGGTAATGTTATTAAAAATAACAGTTTGATTTGGTCACAGGTTAAACATTTATGAGATACAATTCTCTGTCTATGTGGTTAGACAGAAATCTGATATCGGGAGGAAGAAAGTTAAATGTACCTATTGTAACAGAAAAGGACATGCTAGAGAGTATTACTATAAGTTAGAAAGAGATATGAGAAGCGGTCGTGCGGCTGGCGCCCCCACACAAGTCGTATCCTCTTCCGTGCAACAAAGGCACCAAAATCCTAGTAATACCTCTGATCCCACTGTTTTAGATAATATTACTCAGAATAGATGACTAGCAACAGAAAGTGTATCTGACGAAAAGATTCGTTCAGCAATGAGTCCTTACTTATCGAGAGGTAAAGTAGGACTTGACGAATCACATCTGAGATAATTACTTTCAGAGACACTGGCGGTTATCTCACGTTATTAAGAGAAGATGTACTGCCTATAACTGATGATACCTATTGCAAGATAGATGTATTGTTAGAAGTCTATGGTGGGGCTGTTATAAAAGTACCTTTACACAAAGTTTACATTGAAACAAGTTATTATACTGGTTATATTTCAGTGGGTATATCCAGTGGTGCATTTCCCATCAGGTCAGTGGACTTGCTGATAGGGAACGATATCCTTCATGCTGGTATATCTAAGGAATCACTTGTGATTGATAATAACACTGTTGATAATTATGCCATTGAAGCTTGTAGAGAGAAACCTATTTTATTTCCTCTCAGCGCAATTACTAGAGCTATGTCAAAGATACAACAACCATCTTCGTCTCCTGTTGAGTTAGTGGATGACAATGATTTGGGCTTGAATATGTTGTTTAGTGACGCTCTGCGCCCAGGGTCATTAACACTGACTCACCCCGGTCATCAACCTAGTCAGGATTTAAATTTCTAACTCATGATAATTTAATCAAGAATCAGTTTGTTGATCAGTCACTGGAAAGACTGAGAGATATAGCAGTTACTGAGAGTGAAGCAAAGGATCTCGATAATTGTTACTATTATAGTAACGGTGTACTGATGGAGAAAAATACATGTAAGTTGTCAGCTGATAGTGTTTCCACCACAGTCAAGCATCTAGTAGTGTTACCAGTTACATTTCGTGAACAAGCCATTGATTTTGCTCACTTTAGTCCCATAGGAGGATATTTGGGTGTCAAGAAGACACTCGGTAAACTGGCAAAACATTTTACTTGGCCAAAAATGAAGGAAACAGTAGCTGATCATGTGCGACGTTGCCACGTGTCAAGTGACAGGCAAGCCAGCACACACACCTCCACCTACACCTCTCACTATGTTCACTAGTAGCAAAGTTCAGTTCATCTGGATTAGGGATTGTTCAGACTCGTTTACAAGGCTGAAGTGTCTGCTTTCCTCTGCTCCTGTATTGAGGAGTCCTAATTTCAACCTTCCCTTCTTTTTACATATAGATGCAAGTGGTTATGCAGTGGGTGCTGTGCTGCTCCAACAGTCAACATCCACTGACATTCCCCATCCTATATGTTACTATTCATCTAAGCTCAATGACACCAGAAAATTTATGCCACTATTGAGGAAGAGGCTCTAGCTCTTGTGGTGTCCTTGGAACATTTTGACGTGTATTTGGGCACTTCCCCATTTAAAATTAACGTTTTTTCAGACCACAATCCACTTACATAAACACCATGAAGAGTAAAAATGCTAGGATCATGAGGTGGGCTCTCAGAATTCAGCCATACTCTATTAGTACACAACATATCAGTGGTCATTGCAATGTTATTGCTGATGCTCTGTCACGTCCTTAATTATCATTGTTATATTTAAATTAACAAATTTTATGCCCAAATACCTTTTGTTACTTGCTACGTCAAATTCAGTAAACTAACGTAATCTATCCAGCCCATTTTAACTATGTATACTCATGTCTAATTATTCTATTTATATATTCACAGTAGTGGTGATATATGTTGGTGTGAGAAGGAGACAGTTGGAGACAGAAGCTGAGTGTTGAGTGTGTAGTGTTGTGTGGGCGATGTTACTGAGTGGCGGAACACAGTCCTGCCGCAGACCCCCCTCACTACACACCTTAAGCTTTCGCATACGCAGATGTCCATACTGCCTCGCATTCCACTACCACTACTTAAGAGTGGAATACCATCTCCTGTCTATTGCACAAGACTGTTGTTCATATTCAGTCTCCACTAATATGATCAAGCCTCAACGTGTCAGGCTTGTCTACGCTATCCTGTCTCTACACTGATGTACATAACCATGAGTATGCGGAGATACGATACTGTGTACTGCCCTAGTATGAGGGGCATAACTTATAGTGAAATAGACACTGTGAAATATAAGAAGTGCTTGGCACAAGAGTGACTCTGAATTTTTATATTAAATTGTATTATTAAAGTGACATGAGTTATTATAAGAGTAATCATGTGAAAGACTTTAACGCAGCTCTTAGTGAGACCGTTTGTCATGCTGGGGGGGGTATTGCAACCCCTGAATGGGTCATAATGTATATAATGCATATTACCTGTTCATATAATTTTATATTGCTTATATTTGCGATATTAGATAAATCGTAAATATATTGCTTTATATTATTATTTGATTTAGTTATATTATTAGGTAGGATGTAACATTTATATATTATTCAGTGTTCATAGTTCGAGTGTTAAGTAGATGACAACATTGTCTAACTACTATGTTTTCTCTCCGCTCGTTATGCTGCCGGCTTCTCGGTGTTGCTGGGCAGCAGCAGTGCAACGAGAGTCGCGTGATCATGGGGGAGGGGTGATCGCACCTCGCCTGGAGTAGTCTGTCTGGCCTGCTCGCTCTTTTTGTCGGTTGAACGTCACTTCTAACAAGAGGTCCCACACCTGCTCTCCCTTGTGGGCCCTTATTGAAAGAACGTCTCTGTCCCTTTCTTGTTGTGGTTCTGTGTAACTCTGTTCACAGAACATTGCCTAGACTTAGTGATTTTTGACGTACTGAGGTTGTGTGCCGCATAGACATTCTGAGAAAATCAGGTCCTGAGCTGTAGCTTCTGACCTAATTTGTACTGGTATCTGTGTACTGTCACAGTCGGAGATTTTCTAATGCTGAACTTAGATTCAGTAGTATGGGAGTTTTGTGACTTTTGTGGAGGATCTGCAGATGGTCCCTACTTAGTGTCATTATATTATCTCCTTGTTCCTGATTCTGTGTCGCTGTTGCTTGTTATATTGCTGTTTGGCTTATCAGTTCTTTTATTGTTCAAGCAAGCTGTTCTGACTGCCAGGTTGGTCAAGAAGTTAGTGAGGATTTTTAGTCAATCACTGGTTAAGTCTAGTGGAGTCTTGAGACATAGCGAACTACTAAGATCACTTACACACATACACACAAACTTACTTGTATATATTTGTACTGTGTTATTAAATGTTAACGGTACTTAAAAGCCCTTAAGATGTGATATGTGCCTGTACACGAGAGAAGTGATTATTATGATTATTTTGATTGCTATAATTTACTTTGATCTTATACGCCTAGACGACTTTATTATTAATAAACTTATTAAATTTTAATTTCTTTAGTTAGTAGCGTACCAGTTGTAATCCTGAAGCACTATTGAATCTTACTAAATTCTAATGGATAATTGGACCAGGATACTGACTGCTTGTTACAAAAACCCAGTAACAGGCTGGATGCTAGAAGGGCAGTCCTTTCTAGTATTCACTGGAGATCTCTAAGCTTATTAGAAATCGCGTTTTTTGTAACAGAATATTGTTGTCCTGTTGATGTTTTCCTTACTAGTATTTTCCCATCTCGAGTGAAACACTGATGTATTTTGTTTTCCTGTTTAAGTTTTCTCAACCTGAACAGAAGGTTTTGACGTTTTCTCGTTAGACACTCGTTGATGAACACTCCATTCTTCTTTGTAATTGATGATTTAATTAAGTCTTTTATTTTATCATATGAATGAAGTCTGATTATAATACTGTGTTTACTACCTTGTTTTCCAAGCAAACATGTTTCTTTGATTTCATTGTTTTGCGCAATAACTTACGTGGTCATGTATTATCCTGACAGCAGTTTCTTTGCACTGTGCTTGGGTTATGTCACTAGGAATGTGTGGACTGTTTATTATAACTGCATCAGACAACTTATCTTGTTCAGTTTTGTCCTCTTGGAAATCAAATCGAATTTATTAGTGCCGTTTCTGTATGCAAAACTATTTTTATTATCTATGAAATGTATTGTTTGTTAATATTTTTGGGTGTCTGGAATGGTTTAATTGGATTTACAATATTTCCTATGGGAAATATTAACAAAACATACATTTTATAGATAATAAAAATAGTTTTGCATACAGAAAAGACACTACTAAATTCGAGGGTCCACTGTATTCATTTAGTCGAGTGTGCATGTTCTGATTCCAGTCCTTGACTGCTTCTTCAACCTTCATATTTAGGGTTGTTTGCTCAGTGTGACTAGTTATCCAAGATTCAGAGTAGTTGTCCAGGAAGGAAAGTAGTTGTCCATGAGGCAGAGTAGTTTCAAAGTATGCAAAGTACTTCATGAGAACGAGTAGTTGTCCAGGAATCAGAGAAGTAGTTGTAAAGGAAGCAGAGAAATAGTTGTCCAGGAGGAAGAGACAGTTATCCAGGAGGAATAGAAGTAGTTATCCAGGAAGAAGAGAAGTAGTTATCCATGAGGAAGAGAAGTACAGGGTGGAGCAGAGAAAACGCATGTTTTCAAGCGGCTAGTATGTACTCGGCGGCGGATGAGGGTAACGACCTTGAGCGACCGTTGATGGACAGCTCAGACAATGCGGCTTCAGTAGCCATGGAGCGTTGGGTTGGAGCGTAGAGCAGTGTGTTTCTCGTCGAGCAGTGTTTTGGAAACCGTGATTGTAGTGACAGTAGCTCCATGGCTACTGAAGCCGCATTGTCTGAGCTGTCCATCAACGGTCGCTCAAGGTCAATACCCTCACGCGCCGCCGAGTACTAGCCGCCTGGAATACATGCGTTTTCTCTGCTTCACTCAGTAGTTGTCCAGGAGGAAGAGAAGTAGTTGTCCAGGAAGCACAGAAGTAGTTTTCCAGGAAGAAAAGTAGTTATCCAGGAGGAAAAGACGCAGTTGTCCAGGGGACAGAGAAGTACTTGTCCAAGAATTAGAGAAGAAATTGTCCAGAAGGTAGAGTTGTCCAATAAGCAGAGAAGTAGTTATCCAAGAAGTAGATAAGTAATTGTCCTGGAGACAGAGAAGTAGTTGTCCTGGCGACAGAGTAGTTGTCCAGGAGGGATAGTAGTTGTGCAAGAGCTAGCTTAGTTGTCCACATGGCAGAGTACTTCTGGAGGCAAAACAGTCTTCAGGAAGACGAGTATTATTCCAAGAGGCAGATAAGTAGTTGCCCAGGATGCAGAGTAGTTTTCCAGGAGGCAGATAAGTAGTTGTCCAGAAAGCAGATAAGTAGTTGTCCAGGAAGTAGATAAATAGTTGTCCAGGAAGCAGATAAGTAGTTGTCCAGGAAGCAAATAAGTAGTTGTCCAGGAGGCAGATAAGTAGTTGTCCAGGAAGCAGGAAAGTAGTTGTCTAAGAGACAGAGTAGTTCTCCAGGAGGCAGTATACTTGTCCAGGAGGGAGAATAGTTCTCCAGGAGGAAGAGTACTTGTCCAGGAGGGAGAATAGTTCTCCAGAAGGCAGAGAAGTTATCCAGGAGGGAGATTAGTTGTTCAGGAGGCAGAGTAGTTGTCCAGGATGGAGAGCAGTTGTCCAAGAGGTAGATTAGTTGTCCAAGAGGCAGAGTAGTTGTCCAGGAGGGAGATTAGTTGTCCAGGAGAAAGATTAGTTGTCCAGGAGGAAGATTAGTTGTCCAGGAGGGAGTGTAGTTGCCTAGAATCCAGAGAAGTAGTTTTCCAGAAGGCAGAGAAGTAGTTCTTCAGGAAGTAGAGAAGCAGTTGTTTTGGAGAAAGAGGAGTTGTCCAGTAGGCAGAGTAGTTGTCACGAAAACAGAATAGTTGTCCAGGAAGCAGAGTAGTTATCCAGAAGATAGAATACTTTTCCTGGAGGCAGAGTAGTTGTCGAATAGGACGAGTAATATTCCTGGAGGTAGAATAGTTGTCTGGAGGAGAAAAAGAAGTAGTTGTCCAGGAGACAGATAGGTAATTAACCAAGAAACAGAGAAGTAGTTGACCACAAAGTACAGAAGTAATTGTCCAGGACGCAGTGAAATATTTTTCCAGGATACATAAAAGTAGTTGTCCAGGTTACATAGATGTTTTTTAGGAAGCAAAGTAGTTGTATCTGAAGCAGAGAATTTGTTCAAGTGGCAGAGTACTTGTCCAGGAGACAGAGAAGTACTTGTCCAGGAGACAGAGAAGTACTTGTCCAGGAGACAGAGAAGTACTTGTCCAGGAGACAGAGAAGTACTTGTCCAGGAGACAGAGAAGTACTTGTCCAGGAGACAGAGAAGTACTTGTCCAGGAGACAGAGCAGTTGTCCAGGAGACAGAGAAGTACTTGTCCAGGAGACAGAGAAGTACTTGTCCAGGAGACAGAGCAGTTGTCCAGGAGACAGAGAAGTACTTGTCCAGGAGACAGAGAAGTACTTGTCCAGGAGACAGAGAAGTACTTGTCCAGGAGACAGAGAAGTACTTGTCCAGGAGACAGAGCAGTTGTCCAGGAGACAGAGAAGTACTTGTCCAGGAGACAGAGAAGTACTTGTCCAGGAGACAGAGAAGTACTTGTCCAGGAGCCAGAGAAGTACTTGTCCAGGAGACAGAGAAGTACTTGTCCAGGAGACAGAGAAGTACTTGTCCAGGAGACAGAGAAGTACTTGTCCAGGAGACAGAGAAGTACTTGTCCAGGAGACAGAGAAGTACTTGTCCAGGAGACAGAGAAGTACTTGTCCAGGAGACAGAGAAGTACTTGTCCAGGAGACAGAGAATACTTGTCCAGGAGACAGAGAAGTACTTGTCCAGGAGACAGAGAAGTACTTGTCCAGGAGACAGAGAAGTACTTGTCCAGGAGACAGAGAAGTACTTGTCCAGGAGACAGAGAAGTACTTGTCCAGGAGACAGAGAAGTACTTGTCCAGGAGACAGAGAAGTACTTGTCCAGGAGACAGAGAAGTACTTGTCCAGGAGACAGAGAAGTACTTGTCCAGGAGACAGAGAAGTACTTGTCCAGGAGACAGAGAAGTACTTGTCCAGGAGACAGAGAAGTACTTGTCCAGGAGACAGAGAAGTACTTGTCCAGGAGACAGAGAAGTACTTGTCCAGGAGACAGAGAAGTACTTGTCCAGGAGACAGAGAAGTACTTGTCCAGGAGACAGAGAAGTACTTGTCCAGGAGACAGAGAAGTACTTGTCCAGGAGACAGAGAAGTACTTGTCCAGGAGACAGAGAAGTACTTGTCCAGGAGACAGAGAAGTACTTGTCCAGGAGACAGAGAAGTACTTGTCCAGGAGACAGAGAAGTACTTGTCCAGGAGACAGAGAAGTACTTGTCCAGGAGACAGAGAAGTACTTGTCCAGGAGACAGAGAAGTACTTGTCCAGGAGACAGAGAAGTACTTGTCCAGGAGACAGAGAAGTACTTGTCCAGGAGACAGAGAAGTACTTGTCCAGGAGACAGAGAAGTACTTGTCCAGGAGACAGAGAAGTACTTGTCCAGGAGACAGAGAAGTACTTGTCCAGGAGACAGAGAAGTACTTGTCCAGGAGACAGAGAAGTACTTGTCCAGGAGACAGAGAAGTACTTGTCCAGGAGACAGAGAAGTACTTGTCCAGGAGACAGAGAAGTACTTGTCCAGGAGACAGAGAAGTACTTGTCCAGGAGACAGAGAAGTACTTGTCCAGGAGACAGAGAAGTACTTGTCCAGGAGACAGAGAAGTACTTGTCCAGGAGACAGAGAAGTACTTGTCCAGGAGACAGAGAAGTACTTGTCCAGGAGACAGAGAAGTAGTTGTGCAAAAAGCAGTGAACTAGATGGACAGAAATCAAAGAAGTAATTGTCCAGGAGCCAGAGAAGTAGTTCTCCAGTAGGTAGAGTAGTTATCAAGGAAGCAAAGAAGTAGTTGTCCAGGAAGCAGAGACGTACTTGTCCAGGAAACGGAGAAGTAGTTGTCCCGGAGGCAGAGTACTTGTTCAGGAGACAGAGAAGTACTTGTCCAAGAAGCAGGGAATTAGTTGTCCAGGCGGCAGAGCAGTTGTCCAGGAGGCAGAGCAGTTGTCCAGGAGACAGAGAAGTAGTTGTCCAAGAAGCAGGGAATTAGTTGTCCAGGAAGCAGAGCAGTTGTCCAGGAAGCAGAGCAGTTGTCCAGGATGCAGAGCAGTTGTCCAGGAGGCAGAGCAGTTGTCCAGGAGACAGAGAAGTAGTTGTCCAAGAAGCAGGGAATTAGTTGTCCAGGAAGCAGAGCAGTTGTCCAGGAAGCAGAGCAGTTGTCCAGGAGGCAGAGCAGTTGTCCAGGAGACAGAGAAGTAGTTGTCCAAGAAGCAGGGAATTAGTTGTCCAGGAAGCAGAGCAGTTGTCCAGGAAGCAGAGCAGTTGTCCAGGATGCAGAGCTGTGCGTAATAAGTCACTGATGTTGAGGGTGAGTGTGATGTCATCTAGCGGTGGAGGTCGTTCCTATCACCGGTCTTGTATGTGCGTTATATTCGTTTTTTTTTTATATCAGAGTCTGCTGGAGTTAAACAAGCAGATGTAGACTAAGTTTACTGTCGGAATACTTAGTTAAGTTTAGGTTAATGGGGTTTACAGCCTGCCTATTATAGTAGGGTTTTAAGGCTGCACGTAAGTTTGTCTCAATCAGATGAGTATATTTTAGTCCCTGAAATATTGATTAAAGTAAGCTTCAGCATATATACACTGAGAGAAACATACCTCTCTGTGTATACCTTCTGGGATTTGTTAAATTCTTCAGTTTCCGTAAGTACAGACGCCGTTATGCCAAACATTGTTATTAGTGGAAGTGGATACGAATAATACACACACAATCAGCCAATTTTATTTCAAAATATGTGACATAAATAAAAATAACAGCCATAATAAAGCCAAGTGCAATTAAAAAAGACTTAGTTTCTATATATAAATCTAATATTGTGTTATTCCAGAAGCATTAAATCCGTAATGGTTTACGTTGTGGCCGCGTGAGGCGCTATTATGGCATTTAGTGCCACATCAGTGCCACCACGGCCTGAAGGGCCTGGTGTCTGCAACGAGTTGTAAAATGATAAAAAAAATAGGATAAATTACATAACTAAGAAGTGAATTGTCTGACTCTCATTCGCTACAGTAGCTAAGATGAAATCCGAGATTCAATTTATTAAGGGTAGTTATGTTTACAACCTAAACTACGCACTACGTTACATCCAGTGAATTTGTCTGCAGTTCTTGAAGGAGCTACGTACGATCAGTTCCATCAATCAACACTCGCCAGGCTGGCTACACACACCTGCAGGATTTTTTTTTTTTAACTTTTGGTATTGGTAAATAACTTTGCACACCTCGAAGCTAACAGCTTCGTGACAGAATCTTTGTTTACAGTTTTTTTATCTGAAGGTTGATACACTTTTGTTTTATGCCCTTTAACTATTTACTTTCTTGCTTTTACCAAGATTTTTGAGTTATTCCCCGTAAATCTTCTGCAGTTATTTACAAAGTAGGAATGATTTTTGTCAAGTAGGTGACTTCCTCTCACGCAAAAGAAGCAGTGGTATTCCCTATTAATAATCACAAATGTTTTTATACAACACGAAAGTTAGTGAGGTAAGCATGATCTTTGAAGAACTGCAGAGTCATGTTAGAGGAAGTTGAGGGTCAGTCAGTGTGGGAGAGCAGTGCTTCATCAGGCTTCTGCACATTGTAGCCTCTACTCTCACGTTTGTTTGTTTTTATTTCGACATTATAAGAGCAGTTGCTGGATTCATGATTAACTGTTTCGCCTCATACACCGGCTTTTAAACCTCACAGTTAGCTGTTTACCCTGACACAACGGCTGTTGAACCTTCCAGTCAGCTGTTTCCTTATTCTTGACTCGCCCATGCCTCTGACCCTGCCCCTCCTCCCTCTCCCCCCTCCCCCCAAGTTGACGATGCCCGCTGTCGCCGCCGCCGCTGCTGCCGCTGCTGTTGCTGTTACTGTTGCTGGCCTCTTCACTTCCTCTTGCCGAAGCAGCTAACGGCATTGAAGGCGCACTGTTTCCAGTAGGAGCGCTTCCTCTGCAGGTCCTTGATGTCAGCGTTGTTTCTCAGGCGTTCCACCATCTGCTTGGCGAAGAGGTAGTTGATGAGTGCAGCGTCCAGGGATCCATCGTCGTCAACCAGCTGTGGGAGAGATAAGATATGTGTGAGAAATGATGCTGTGGGAGAGATAAGACATGTGTGAAAGATGGTGCTAGAGAGACATAAAAGATGTGTGACAGATGGTGCTGTGGGAGAGATAAGAGATGTGAAACATAATGCTGTGGGAGAGATAAAAGTGAGAGAGGGTGGTATGGGAGAGGCAGAGAAGTAAAGGATGGAACTGTGGGAGAGGCAGAGATGTGAGCGGAATGATACGTTAAAAGAGACTTATTAGAGAGAGACAATAACTAAAGAGATTGTAATATCTGAACCTTTAAACGTGTGGTGTTTTAATATATTTTCACAGAGGGAATATTACAGAGTGGGTTCATGAAATTACTTGTCGCTTAAAAAATCTAACAAATTAATGAAAATAATAATATCCAGTCACATAAATAAATAAAATATCCAGTCACATAAACAAATAATTAATATACATGAATAGAGAAAATTCTTAAAGGAGGATAAAACATCAATTAGATATATTTAAACGAAGAAGGAAATAGAGAATATTGAGAGAGTCTGGTTGTGTTATATAATCACTGTATACACTGATGCTGAGTGCGCCGGTTCGAGTCCTGCTCTGGTATGAGATTATGTTTTGGTCATATGTCGAAAAGGTCCAATGAGCGGATCTTCGTAGGCCTAAGACAATCGTTAGAAGAACTTTTTCATTCTTGACAAAATGTCAACAAGAACATAAACCGAAGCATCGTTACATTTTTGCTGGATCATAAGAGGGAAGACGAACACCAGGGAAAATATTGAGGATAAGATAGTGCAGTAAAAAAATAACGTTGTGGGTAGACAGGAAGAGAGAGAGGAAAGAAAAGTTGTGTGTAAACAGGAAAACAGAGAGAAGTGAGGAAGGGTGTGGACGTAGACAGACAGAGGTAAGAAAGGTTATGGGTGGACAGGAAGACAGAAGTAAGAAAGGTTGTGGGTAGACAAGAAGACAGAGACAAAAAAAAAGTTGAGGGTAGACAGACAGACATAAGAAAGCCTGAGTAGACACAAAGAATGAGATAGGAAAATTCAAGTAGCCCCGACTACTTCGGGAGAACATTTATGGAAGGGGTTTTGATCACAGAGAGACCATTTTTCATTGCTATTCCTGTGTCCATAACTTGTGAAAAATAAACATATCTGCTGTTCCTAGATCCCATTGCAAGTGTCAATAACAAGAGTAAAACGAGCAACATTAGAGAGTGAATGGTGTGAGAGATACTCAGTTATTTATCTTACGAGTTCCTCCCCTCATGGTAAACTATCCTAACTCGGGTTACGTAGCCAGAACCATGTAATTAAGTCATTATCTGCGTGTGAGGTGTAATTAACACTGGCGAGTTAGGGTGTCTCTGGAGGTGGGTGTAATTACTGTAATAATTAAGTGAGGGACTACAGATGTGGTCCCTGCCCAAGTGAGGGACCACTAGTGTGGTCCCTGCCCAAGTGAGGGACCGCTAGTGTGGTCCTTGCCCAAGAGAATGACCACTAGTGTGGCCCCTGCCCAAGTGAGGGATTACTGGTGTGATCTCTACATAAATGAGGGATTGCAGGTGTAATACATACCCAAGTGAGGGATTAGAGGGGTAATCCCTACCTAAGTGAGGGATTATAGGTGTAATCCTTACCCAAGTGAGGGGTTAGAGGTGTGATCCCAACCCATGTGAGGGATTACAGGTGTGATCCCTGCC
>NC_091292.1:68940494-68944778 GCF_038502225.1 Cherax quadricarinatus
CCCTGCCTAAGTGAGGGATTACAGGTGTAATCCCTACCCAAGTGAGGGATTACAGATGTGATCCCTACCCAAGTGAGGGATTACAGGTGTAGTCCCTACCAAAGTGAGGGGTTACAGGTGTGATCCCTAATCAAGTGAGGGATTACAGGTGTGATCATTACCCAAGTAAAGGATTACAGGTGTGATCCCTACCCAAGTGAAGGATTACAGGTGTGACCCTACCTAAGTAAGGGATTACGGGTGTGACCTTACCCAAGTAAGGGATTACAGATGTGACCCTACCCAAGTAAGGGATTACAAGTGTGATCCCTACCCAAGTGAAGGATTACAAGTGTGTTCCCTACCCAAGTAAGGGATTACAGGTGTTATTCTACCCAAGTAAGGGATTACAGGTGTGACCCTACCCAAGTAAGGGATTACAGGTGTGACCCTACCCAAGTAAGGGATTACAGATGTGACCCTACCCAAGTAAGGGATTACAAGTGTGATCCCTACCCAAGTGAAGGATTACAAGTGTGTTCCCTACCCAAGTAAGGGATTACAGGTGTGACCCTACCCAAGTAAGGGATTACAGGTGTGACCATACCTAAGTAAGGGATTACAGGTGTGACCCTACCCAAGTAAGGGATTACAGGTGTGACCCTACCCAAGTAAGGGATTACAGGTGTGACCCTACCCAAGTAAGGGATTACAGGTGTGACCCTACCCAAGTAAGGGATTACAGGTGTGATCCCTACCCAAGTAAGGGATTACAGGTGTGACCCTACCCAAGTAAGGGATTACAGGTGTGACCCTACCCAAGTAAGGGATTACAGGTGTGACCCTACCCAAGTAAGGGATTACAGGTGTGACCCTACCCAAGTAAGGGATTACAGGTGTGACCCTACCCAAGTAAGGGATTACAGGTGTGATCCCTACCCAAGTAAGGGATTACAGGTGTGACCCTACCCAAGTAAGGGATTACAGGTGTGACCCTACCCAAGTAAGGGATTACAGGTGTGACCCTACCCAAGTAAGGGATTACAGGTGTGACCCTACCCAAGTAAGGGATTACAGGTGTGATCCCTACCCAAGTAAGGGATTACAGGTGTGATCCCTACCCAAGTAAGGGATTACAGGTGTGACCCTACCCAAGTAAGGGATTACAGGTGTGACCCTACCCAAGTAAGGGATTACAGGTGTGACCCTACCCAAGTAAGGGATTACAGGTGTGACCCTACCCAAGTAAGGGATTACAGGTGTGACCCTACCCAAGTAAGGGATTACAGGTGTGACCCTACCCAAGTAAGGGATTACAGGTGTGACCCTTCCCAAGTAAGGGATTACAGGTGTGACCCTACCCAAGTAAGGGATTACAGGTGTGACCCTACCCAAGTAAGGGATTACAGGTGTGACCCTACCCAAGTAAGGGATTACAGGTGTGACCCTACCCAAGTAAGGGATTACAGGTGTGACCCTACCCAAGTAAGGGATTACAGGTGTGACCCTACCCAAGTAAGGGATTACAGGTGTGACCCTACCCAAGTAAGGGATTACAGGTGTGACCCTACCCAAGTAAGGGATTACAGGTGTGATCCCTACCCAAGTAAGGGATTACAGGTGTGACCCTACCCAAGTAAGGGATTACAGGTGTGACCCTACCCAAGTAAGGGATTACAGGTTGACCCTACCCAAGTAAGGGATTACAGGTGTGACCCTACCCAAGTAAGGGATTACAGGTGTGACCCTACCCAAGTAAGGGATTACAGGTGTGACCCTACCCAAGTAAGGGATTACAGGTGTGACCCTACCCAAGTAAGGGATTACAGGTGTGACCCTACCCAAGTAAGGGATTACAGGTGTGATCCCTACCCAAGTAAGGGATTACAGGTGTGACCCTACCCAAGTAAGGGATTACAGGTGTGACCCTACCCAAGTAAGGGATTACAGGTGTGACCCTACCCAAGTAAGGGATTACAGGTGTGACCCTACCCAAGTAAGGGATTACAGGTGTGATCCCTACCCAAGTAAGGGATTACAGGTGTGATCCCTACCCAAGTAAGGGATTACAGGTGTGACCCTACCCAAGTAAGGGATTACAGGTGTGACCCTACCCAAGTAAGGGATTACAGGTGTGACCCTACCCAAGTAAGGGATTACAGGTGTGACCCTACCCAAGTAAGGGATTACAGGTGTGATCCCTACCCAAGTAAGGGATTACAGGTGTGACCCTACCCAAGTAAGGGATTACAAGTGTGTTCCCTACCCAAGTAAGGGATTACAGGTGTGACCCTACCCAAGTAAGGGATTACAAGTGTGTTCCCTACCCAAGTAAGGGATTACAGGTGTGACCCTACCCAAGTAAGGGATTACAGGTGTGACCCTACCCAAGTAAGGGATTACAAGTGTGTTCCCTACCCAAGTAAGGGATTACAGGTGTGACCCTACCCAAGTAAGGGATTACAGGTGTGACCCTCTACTGTTGTATTGTCATGTATTCAACTTAATTGATAAATAAAAATCTGCGTTTTCAAACTCCTCCCTCCCTCATTCCCTCCCTCATTCCCTCCCTCATTCCCTCCCTCATTCCCTTCCTCATTCCCTCCCTCATTCCCTCCCTCATTCCCTTCCTCATTCCCTCCCTCATTCCCTTCCTCATTCCCTCCCTCATTCCCTTCCTCATTCCCTTCCTCATTCCCTCCCTCATTCCCTCCCTCATTCCCTCCCTCATTTCTTCCCTCATTCTCTCCCTCATTCCTTCCCTCATTCCTTCCCTCATTCTCTCCCTCATTCCTTCCCTTATTCCATCCCTCATTCCTTCCCTCATTCCCTTCCTCATTCCTTCCCTCATTCCTTCCCTCATTCCCTCCCTCATTCCTTCCCTCATTCCTTCCCTCATTCCCTCCCTCATTCCCTCCCTCATTCCCTCCCTCATTCCTTCCCTCATTCCTTCCCTCATTCCCTCCCTCATTCCTTCCTTATTTTCTCGATCATTCCCTCGCTCATTCCTTCCCTCATTCCCTCCTTAATTCCTTCCCTCATTCCTTCCCTCATTCCTTCCCTTATCCCTTCCTTCATTCCCTCACTTATTCCTTCCCTCATTCCCTCCATCTTTCCTTCACTCATTCCTTCCCTCATTCCCTCCCTCATTCCCTCCTTCATTTCCTCCCTCATTCCTTCCCTCATTCCTTCCCTCATTCCTTCCTGCATTCCTTCCCTAATTCTTTCCTATATTCCCTCCCTCATTCCCTTTCTCATACCTTCCCTCATTCCCTCCCTCATTCCTTCAGTCATTCCTTCCCTCATTCCCTCCATCTTTCCTTCACTCATTCATTCCCTCCCTCATTCATTCCCTCATTCCCTACCTCATTCCTTCCCTCATTAATTCCCTCATTCCTTCCTTCATTCCTTCCTTCATTCCTTCCCTCATTCCTTCCTTCCTTCCTTCCTTCATTCATTCCCTCATTCCTTCCTTCATTCCTTCCTTCATTCATTCCCTCATTCCTTCCTTCATTCCTACCCTCATTCCTTCCTTCATTCCTTCATTCATTCCCTCATTCCTTCCTTCATTCCCATCCTCATTCCTTCCTTATTTTCTCGATCATTCCCTCGCTCATTCCCTTCCTCATTCCCTCCTTAATTCCTTCCCTCATTCCCTCCCCTCATTCCCTCCCTCATTCCTTCCCTCATTCCCTCCCTCATTCATTCTCTCATTCCCTCCCCTCATTCCCTCCCTCATTCCTTCCCTCATTGCTTCATATATTCCTTCCCTCATTCTTTCCCTCATTCCCTCTCTCATTTCTTCCCGCATTCCCTCCCTCATTCCTTCCCTCATTCCTAACCTCATTCTTTCCCTCATTCCCTCTCTCATTTCTTCCCTTATTCCTTCCCTCATTCCTTCCCTTATTCCCTTCCTCACTCCTTCCCTCATTCCTCCCCTCATTCCCTCCCTCATTCCTTCCCTCATTCCCTCCATCATTCCTTCCCTCATTCCTTCCCTCATTCCTTCCCTCATCCCCTCCCTCATTCCTTCTCTCATTCCCTCCATCATTCCTTCCCTCATTCCTTCCCTTATTCCTTCCCTCATTCCCTCCTTCATTCCCTCCCTCATTCCTTCCCTCATTCCCGCCATATTTCCTTCACTCATTCCTTCCCTCATTCCCTCCCTCATTCCTTCCCTCATTCCCTTCCTCATTCCTTCTCTCATTACTTCCCTCATTCCCTCCCTCATTCCTTCTCTCATTCCTTCCCTAATTCCCTCTCTCATTCCTTCCCTCATTCCCTCCCTCAATCCTTCCCTCATTC
>NC_091292.1:68944878-69009878 GCF_038502225.1 Cherax quadricarinatus
CTAGTTCACTCTCCCTGAACCGTGAGCTTTATCATACCTCTGCTTAAAGCTAAGTATGGATCCTGACTCCACTACATCGCTTCCCAAACTATTCCACTTCCTGACTACTCTGTGGCTGAAGAAATACTTCCTAACATCCCTGTGATTCATCTGTGTCTTCAACTTCCAACTGCGTCCCCTTGTTACTGTGTCCCATCTCTGGAACATCCTGTCTTTGTCCACCTTGTCAATTCCTCTCAGTATTTTGTATGCCGTTAT
Source organism: Cherax quadricarinatus (assembly GCF_038502225.1). Lineage (NCBI taxonomy): Eukaryota > Metazoa > Arthropoda > Malacostraca > Decapoda > Parastacidae > Cherax > Cherax quadricarinatus. Next base: position 68,945,137 of record NC_091292.1, read on the forward strand.
CATGTCCCCCCATCTCTCCTGTCCTCCAGTGTCGTCAGGTTGATTTCCCTTAACCTCTCCTCGTAGGACATACCTCTTAGCTCTGGGGCTAGTCTTGTTGCAAACCTTTGCACTTTCTCTAGTTTCTTTACGTGCTTGGCTAGGTGTGGGTTCCAAACTGGTGCCGCATACTCCAATATGGGCCTAACGTACACGGTGTACAGGGTCCTGAACGATTCCTTATTTAGATGTTGGAATGCTGTTCTGAGATTTGCTAGGCGCCCATATGCTGCAGCAGTTATTTTGTTGATGTGCGCTTCAGGAGATGTGCCTGGTGTTATACTCACCCCAAGATCTGTGTGTATGTGTGTGTATGTGTGTGTGTGTGTGTGTGTGTGTGTGTGTGTGTGTATGTGTGTGTGTGTGTGTGTGTGTGTGTGTGTGTGTGTTTGTGTGTGTGTGTGTGTGTGTGTGTGTGTGTGTGTGTGTGTGTGTGTGTGTGTGTGTGTGTGTGTACTCACCTAGTTGGGGTTGCAGAGGTCGAGTCACAGCTAATGGCCCCCGCCTTTTCACTGGTCGTTACTAGGACACTCTCTCCTCCATAAGCTTTATCATACCTCTTCTTAAAGCTATGTATGGATCCTGCCTCCACTACATCACTTCTTACACTATTCCACTTCCTGGCAACTCTGTGACTAAAGAAATACTTCCTAAGATCACTTTGACTCATCTGAATCTTCAACTTCTAATTGTGCCAACTTGTTGTTGTGTCCCATCTCTTGAACATCCTGTCTCTGTCCACCTTGTCGATTCCTCTAAATATTCTATATGTCTTTTTCATATCCCTCCTGTCTCTCCTCTCCTGCAGTGTAGTCAAGTCTATTTCCCTTAACGCCTGTAAGCTTGCCTAGTTTTCCTTGAGTTGGAGTCGAATTCCAGTTATTGGTCTTTCCACTTAACAGCAAACAAATTGTTGTTTACATCGTTGACCTAGTTGTACCCTTACCTAATACTGTGTATGGTGTGAGCCCTTACCACCAGCACCTCGTGTGAGATGATCTACTTCCAAGCCATCCTGATGTTCTACAAGTAATTCCTATCATTCGCGTGACTCAGTTCCATCTTGAACTTTCCATTCCTACCTCTTGTAGCACATTCTTTCCACCTGCAGCAAATTCCTGCCCCTTGTAGCATATTTCTGCCTTTCGTAGCTCATTAATGCCACTTGTAGCGCATTTTTGCCACTTGTACCACATTCCTGCTTCTTGTAGCACATCCCTGCCTCTTGTATCACATTCCTGCCTCTTGTAGCTCATTCCTGCTCATTGTAACACATTTCTGACTTGTGTCGCTCATTAATGCCTCTTGTAGAACATTTCTGCCACTCATAGCACATTTCTGCCCCTAGTAGCACATTTCTGTCTCTTTTATCATATTCCTACCTCTTGTAGAACATTCCTGCTTATTGGAGTAAATTCCTGCCTCGTGCAAAACATTCCTGCCTCTTCTAGCTCATACCTGCCTCTTGTAGCTCATTCCTGTCTCTTGTAGCTCATTCTTGCCCCTTGTAGCACTTTCCTGCCTCTTGTAGCACATGCCTGCCTCTTGTAGCTCATTCCTGCCTCTTGTAGCTCATTCCTGCCTCTTGTAGCACATTCCTGCCTCTTGTAGCACATTCCTGCCTCTTGTAGCTCATTCCTGCCTCTTGTAGCACATTCCTGCCTCTTGTAGCTCATTCCTGCCTCTTGTAGCACATTCCTGCCTCTTGTAGCTCATTCCTGCCTCTTGTAGCACATTCCTGCCTCTTGTAGCACATTCTTGCCTCTTGTAGCACTTTCTTGCCTCTTGTAGCACTTTCCTGCCTCTTGTAGCACATTCCTGCCTCTTGTAGCACATTCCTGCCTCTTGTAGCACATTCGTGCCTCTTGTAGCACATTCGTGCCTCTTGTAGTACATTCGTGCCTCTTGTAGCTCATTCGTGCCTCTTGTAGCACATTCGTGCCTCTTGTGGCTCATTCTTGCCTCTTGTAGCACATTCCTGCCTCTTGTAGCACATTCGTGCCTCTTGTAGCACATTCGTGCCTGTTGCAGCACATTCCTGCCTCTTGTAGCTCATTCTTGCCTCTTGTAGCACATTCCTGCCTCTTGTAGCACATTCGTGCTGCCTACATTGTAGTGGCTCATTCTTGCCTCTTGTAGCACATTCCTGCCTCTTGAAGCTCATTCTTGCCTCTTGTAGCTCATTCCTGCCTCTTGTAGCTCATTCTTGCCTCTTGTAGCACATTCGTGCCTCTTGTGGCTCATTCTTGCCTCTTGTAGCACATTCCTGCCTCTTGTAGCTCATTCTTGCCTCTTGTAGCTCATTCATGCTTCTTGTAGCACATTCGTGCCTCTTGTAGCACATTCGTGCCTCTTGTGGCTCATTCGTGCCTCTTGTAGCACATTCGTGCCTCTTGTAGCACATTCGTGCCTCTTGTAGCACATTCCTGCCTCTTGTAGCACATTCGTGCCTCTTGTAGCACATTCGTGCCTCTTGTAGCACATTCGTGCCTCTTGTAGCACATTCGTGCCTGCTGCAGCACATTCCTGCCTCTTGTAGCACATTCCTGCCTCTTGTAGCACATTCGTGCCTCTTGTAGCACATTCGTGCCTGCTGCAGTACATTCCTGCCTCTTGTGGCTCATTCTTGCCTCTTGTAGCACATTCCTGCCTCTTGTAGCACATTCGTGCCTCTTGTAGCACATTCGTGCCTTTTGTAGCACATTCCTGCCTCTTGTAGCACATTCGCGCCTCTTGTAGCACATTCCTGCCTCTTGTAGCACATTCCTGCCTCTTGTAGCACATTCGTGCCTCTTGTAGCACATTCCTGCCTCTTGTAGCACATTCGTGCCTCTTGTAGCACATTCCTGCCTCTTGTAGCACATTCGTGCCTCTTGTAGCACATTCCTGCCTCTTGTAGCACATTCCTGCCTCTTGTAGCACATTCGTGCCTCTTGTAGCACATTCCTGCCTCTTGTAGCACATTCCTGCCTCTTGTAGCACATTCGTGCCTCTTGTAGCACATTCGTGCCTGCTGCAGCACATTCCTGCCTCTTGTGGCTCATTCTTGCCTCTTGTAGCACATTCCTGCCTCTTGTAGCACATTCGTGCCTCTTGTAGCATATTCGTGCCTCTCGTAGCACATTCGTGCCTCTTGTAGCATATTCGTGCCTCTCGTAGCACATTCGTGCCTCTTGTAGCACATTCGTGCCTGCTGCAGCACATTCCTGCCTCTTGTAGCCCATTTCTGCCTTTTGTAGCTCCTTTATGACTTTTGTAGCTCATGCATGCCTCGTGTAGCTCATCCCTAACTCTTGTAACTCATCCCTGCCTCTTTTAGCTCATTTCAACCGTTTGTAGCTCATCCCTGCGTCTTGTCGCTCGTTTATGATTACCGTAGCTCGTTCTTGACTATTGTAATTTATCCCTGACCTTGTAGCTCATTCCTGCCTTTTCTAGTTTGTTCATGCCCGTTTTAGCTCATTCCCAATTCTTGTAGTTTTTCGTAACTCTTGTAGCCCATTCCTGCCTCTTGTAGCCCATTCCTGCTTCTTGTAGCTCATTCCTGCCTCTTGTAGCCCATTCCTGCCTCTTGTAGCTCATTCCTGCCTCTTGTAGCTCATTCCTGCCTCTTGTAGCCCATTCCTGCCTCTTGTAGCCTATTTCTGCCTCTTGTAGCCCATTCCTGCCTCTTGTAGCCCATTCCTGCCTCTTGTAGCTCATTCCTGCCACTTGTAGCTCATTCCTGCCTCTTGTAGCCCATTCCTGCCTCTTGTAGCTCATTCCTGCCTCTTGTAGCTCATTCCTTATTCCTGTATCTCATTCCTGCCTATTATAACTCATTCATACTTCTTACTGCTGATTCCAGCCTCTCGTAGGTCATTCTTGACTCTTGTAAATTATTGTTGACTCTTGTTGTAGCTTATTCCTGACTAATCGAATTATACAATCTACTTTTATTAACAATATCTAACACCTTAACAGTGCCCCAGGATTACTTACCAGATGCACGGAGTGATGAGTTACATGCTTACCCAGCGGTGGTTACCTGACTCGCGGTTACATGTTCTCTAGTACCTCAAGCTTACTTACCCAGAGGTTGTTCCCTGACTCACGGTTGCATGCTGACTAGTACCTCAAGCTTACCCAGAAGAGGTTACCTGACTCGCTGTTACATGTTCTCTAGTACCTCAAGCTTACTTACCCAGAGGTTGTTCCCTGACTCACGGTTGCATGCTGACTAGTACCTCAAGCTTATCCAGAAGAGGTTACCTGACTCGCTGTTACATGTTCTCTAGTACCTCAAGCTTACTTACCCAGAGGTTGTTCCCTGACTCACGGTTGCATGCTGACTAGTACCTCAAGCTTACCCAGAAGAGGTTACCTGACTCGCTGTTACATGTTCTCTAGTACCTCAAGCTTACTTACCCAGAGGTTGTTCCCTGACTCACGGTTGCGTGCTGACTAGTACCTCAAGCTTACCTAGAGGTGGTTCCATGACTCACTTTGTCAGACAAAGCCACTTTAGACTGTCACTATAAATGCCGCCTCCTCCTACTGACCAATGAAACAGTTCATCATTTGACAAAGTGCAGCGTCAGGAAGTTTTTCTGACTTACAAGCCAACAGCTTCCATACCACTGACACTCACTGACAAACTGTAGATTATGAACATGTCCAGTGATTTTACACTAGTAAGTTTTAATGTCACTGTGTCATTTACCAGTGTTCCTATTCCTGATCTGTTATTGTATCTTGATGGAGAATTAGATGAGCTTCCCCCTGCAGTTCGATGAGAACGCCATTACTGAGTTGATTAACATGTTTGTAGTTGATTGCAAGTTTGAGTTCGAAGGGAAATATTACGCTCAGAGGCAGTAAATAGCTATAGGAAATCCAACGTCTCCTTTATTTAGTAATCTGTATATGGAGTTTTTGAGACTAACCTGTTGAATGATATCCTGCCCCGTGAAGATAGGAGGTACAGATATGTGGATGACAAACCATACCACGGGCGGGGATAGAACCCGCGATCAGAGAGCCTCAAAACCCCAGACCGTCGCGTTAGCCGCTGGGTCCAGTGGCTAACGCAACGGTCTGGAGTTTTGAGGCTCTCTGATCGCGGGTTCTATCTCCGCCCGTGGTATGGTTTGTTTGTAATCGTGTCATTACGATTTCGTGAGTCATGTGGATGACATCTTGTGTCTTTGGCCGAATGATATGGATCTGGACACATCAGAGGCTATTGAGGAAACTTAAGGCGCACGGAATAGGAGAATTTTTTTCCTGGGTTGAGGAATGGTTGACGAATAGGCAGCAGTTTGCATAAATGGGGAGAAATCAGAATGGGGGCACGTAACAAGCGGTGTTCCACAGGGGCCAGTGTTGGGCCCCTTGTTGTTCACAATCTACACAAACGACATAGATTGGGGAATAAATAGCGACATAAGTAAATTTGCTGATGCCACCAAAATAGGCCGTCCAATTCAGTCTAATGTGGACATTAGAGCACTCCAGGATGATTTGAATAAACTCATGCAGTGGTCGGAGAAGTGACAGATGCAGTTTAATGCAGACAAATGCAAAGTTCTAAATGTTGGACAGGACAATAACCATGCCACATATAAACTAAATAATGTGGATCTAAATATTACGGATTGCGAAAAGGATTTAGGAGTTCTGGTTATTAGTAATCTAAAACTAAGACAACAGTGCATTAGTGTTCGCAATAAAGCTAATAGAATCCTTGGCTTCATAGCAAGAAGTATAAATAATAGAAGTCCTCAGGTTGTTCTTCAACTCTATATATCTTTGGTTAGGCCACATTTAGATTATGCTGCACAGTTTTGGTCACCTTATTACAGAATGGATATAAATCTACTAGAAAACGTAAAAAGGAGGATGACAAAGTTGATCCCATGTATCAGAAATCTTCCCTATGAGGACAGACTGAGGGTCCTGAATCTGCACTCTCTAGAAAGGCGTAGAATTAGGGGGGATATGATTGAGGTGTATAAATGGACAGCAGGAATTAATAAAGGGGGTGTAAATAGCGTGCTAAAAAATATCTAACATAGACAGGACTAGCAGCAATGGCTTTAAATTAGAAAAATTCAAATTCGGGAAGGATAAAGGAAAGCACTGGTTTGGTAATAGAGTTGTGGATGAGTGGAACAAATTCCCGAGTGTGATGAATGGTTATGAAAACCGATAAGTTAAAGAAATGAGACACTTATGCAACACATAAGATTCCCATGTGTTGCATAAGTGTCTCAATTCTTCAAATTCCCGAGTACCGTCATAGACGCTAAGACGTTGTATAGTTTTAAAAATAGGTTGAAGAAATACATGAGTGGGTGTGGGTGGGTGTGAGTTGGACCTGACTAGCTTGTGCTACTAGGTCGGATGCACTGCTCCTCCCTTAACAAGGCATTGGCTTAAGCCGGTGGGAGAACTGAAGCTGCCTCGCATAGACCAGTAGGCTTGTTGCAGTGTTCCTTCTTCCTTATGTTCTTATGAGGACAAATATTCTATTAGTGGGATGGATTTGTGAAAGTCCTGCCTAGTATGGGCCAACAGGCCTGCTGCAGTGTTCCTCCTTTCTTATATTCTTATGTTAACGCTCTTGCCCCGGCTATTAAACTCACTGTGGAGAAAGAAGCTGACTTTAAACTTACATTCTTAGATGCTCTGATCCACCGGGTTGATAGAAAGTTCAATTTTACAGTATACAGGAAGACCACTTATGTTTGCTCACACATCTACTACTGTTCTAACAATGAAACAAGAGTATAAAAGGGGTATCTCACTATGTTTCTGAGATCCTACTGAGTGTGCAGCCCGGAGTTTCTTGATGAGGAAATTAGGAAAAATCTTTCATACTGGTACAAAGCACCGTTACCCTAAATAGTTTGTAGGAACCAAAGCTATGTTACCCTAAGGAGTTTGTGGGAACGGATTCATAGGACTGAACTTAGGATAACACCTGAGATTAAGATTGTGCTGGTTCTCCCATACAATGAGAATTTATCTGTCCTGCCGAATGACAAAAAAAGAATCAATACTCAAGTAGTTTTTAAGATTTACATAAGAACATAAGAACATAAGAAAGAAGGAACACTGCAGGAGGCCTGTTGGCCCATACTAGGCAGGTTCTTTAAAATTCATCTCACTAACAAAACATTTGCCCAACCCAATTTTCAATGCCACCCAAGAAATAAGCTCTGATGTGCAAGTCCCACTCAAATCCAACCCCTCCCACTCATGTACTTATCCAACCTAAATTTGAAACTACCCAAAGTCCTAGCCTCAATAACCCAACTAGGTAGACTGTTCCACTCATCAACTACCCTATTTCCAAACCAATACTTGCCTATGTCCTTTCTAAATCTAAACTTATCTAATTTAAATCCATTACTGCGGGTTCTCTCTTGGAGAGACATCCTCAAGACCTTATTAATATCCCCTTTATTAATACCTATCTTCCACTTATACACTTCGATCAGGTCTCCCCTCATTCTTCGTCTAACAAGTGAATGTAACTTAAGAGTCTTCAATCTTTCTTCATAAGGAAGATTTCTAATGCTATGTATTAATTTAGTCATCCTACGCTGAATGTTTTCTAACGAATTTATGTCCATTCTGTAATATGGAGACCAGAATTGAGCTGCATAATCTAGGTGAGGCCTTACTAATGATGTATAAAGCTGCAGTATGACCTCTGGACTTCTGTTGCTTACACTTCTTGATATAAATCCCAGTAATCTATTTGAATTATTACGTACGCTTAGGCATTGCTGTCTTGGTTTAAGGTTGCTGTTCACCATAACCCCCAAGTCCTTTTCGCAATCTGTACGGCTAAGTTCTACATCATTTAACTTGAGAGTTAAGACACATGTGCAACATCTGGATATCTTTATTGTAGTAGACGTTTCGCCATCCAGTGGCTTTATCAATACAGATTCTAGGACATAATAGGAAGACAGTAGAACTATATACAAAAGATGAGGTAATCAGTCCCTCGGCCTTGGAGTTAGTGTTCACAGCATCGTGGTGGAGGAGAATCTGGAGCAAAGACAAGAAGACTGGCGGTTTATATAGGCGTCAGTGGATAGGGACGGGCAGCAGATGAGGGCAAAGTCACTGGTAGGCGGGATTCCTCAGTGGAAGTAGGTCCTTCCCAAAGAGATGGGTTAGTTGCAGCAGCCGTGAAGGTCTTGTAGATGTCCTCTGAACCAAGATTCCATGATGTTGCAGTGTCTGACACGTTGTGCAAGAAAGGTATAAAATACCGACAATATGAAAGTTAAGACACATGTGCAACATCTGGATATCTTTATTGTAGTAGACGTTTCGCCATCCAGTGGCTTTATCAATACAGATTCTAGGACATAATAGGAAGACAGTAGAACTATATACAAAAGATGAGGTAATCAGTCCCTCGGCCTTGGAGTTAGTGTTCACAGCATCGTGGTGGAGGAGAATCTGGAGCAAAGACAAGAAGACTGGCGGTTTATATAGGCGTCAGTGGATAGGGACGGGCAGCAGACGAGGGCAAAGTCACTGGTAGGCGGGATTCCCCAGTAGAAGTAGGTCCTTCCCAAAGAGATGGGTTAGTTGCAGCAGCCGTGAAGGTCTTGTAGATGTCCTCTGAACCAAGATTCCATGATGTTGCAGTGTCTGACAAGTTGTGCAAGAAAGGTATAAAATACCGACAATATGAAAGTTAAGACACATGTGCAACATCTGGATATCTTTATTGTAGTAGACGTTTCGCCATCCAGTGGCTTTATCAATACAGATTCTAGGACATAATAGGAAGACAGTAGAACTATATACAAAAGATGAGGTAATCAGTCCCTCGGCCTTGGAGTTAGTGTTCACAGCATCGTGGTGGAGGAGAATCTGGAGCAAAGACAAGAAGACTGGCGGTTTATATAGGCGTCAGTGGATAGGGACGGGCAGCAGACGAGGGCAAAGTCACTGGTAGGCGGGATTCCCCAGTGGAAGTAGGTCCTTCCCAAAGAGATGGGTTAGTTGCAGCAGCCGTGAAGGTCTTGTAGATGTCCTCTGAACCAAGATTCCATGATGTTGCAGTGTCTGGCAAGTTGTGCAAGAAAGGTATAAAATACCGACAATATGAAAGTTAAGACACATGTGCAACATCAGGATATCTTTATTGTAGTAGACGTTTCGCCATCCAGTGGCTTTATCAATACAGATTCTAGGACATCTCTTTGGGAAGGACCTACTTCCACTGGGGAATCCCGCCTACCAGTGACTTTGCCCTCGTCTGCTGCCCGTCCCTATCCACTGACGCCTATATAAACCGCCAGTCTTCTTGTCTTTGCTCCAGATTCTCCTCCACCACGATGCTGTGAACACTAACTCCAAGGCCGAGGGACTGATTACCTCATCTTTTGTATATAGTTCTACTGTCTTCCTATTATGTCCTAGAATCTGTATTGATAAAGCCACTGGATGGCGAAACGTCTACTACAATAAAGATATCCAGATGTTGCACATGTGTCTTAACTTTCATATTGTCGGTATTTTATACCTTTCTTGCACAACTTGTCAGACACTGCAACATCATGGAATCTTGGTTCAGAGGACATCTACAAGACCTTCACGGCTGCTGCAACTAACCCATCTCTTTGGGAAGGACCTACTTCCACTGGGGAATCCCGCCTACCAGTGACTTTGCCCTCGTCTGCTGCCCGTCCCTATCCACTGACGCCTATATAAACCGCCAGTCTTCTTGTCTTTGCTCCAGATTCTCCTCCACCACGATGCTGTGAACACTAACTCCAAGGCCGAGGGACTGATTACCTCATCTTTTGTATATAGTTCTACTGTCTTCCTATTATGTCCTAGAATCTGTATTGATAAAGCCACTGGATGGCGAAACGTCTACTACAATAAAGATATCCAGATGTTGCACATGTGTCTTAACTTTCATATTGTCGGTATTTTATACCTTTCTTGCACATCATTTAACTTATAAGTACTAGGGTTATGGGCACTCCCGAGCTTCAGAACCTTGCATTTACCTACATTGAAATGCATCTGCCATTTTTCTGACCAAGAATAGAGTTTGTTTAAATCCTCCTGAAGTTCCATAACATCTACGTTTGAATCAATTATCTTACCTATCTTTGTGTCATCGGCGAATTTGCTCATATCACTAGTAATTCCCTCATCAAGATCATTGATATATATTATAAACAACAACGGGCCCAAGACTGATCCCTGTGGAACGCCACTTGTTACAGATCCCCACTCGGATTTAACCCCATTTATGGACACTGCTTCCTGTCTGTGAGCCATGACTCGATCCACGAGAGCACTTTTCCCCCAATGCCATGAGCTGCCACTTTCTTTAATAGTCTATGGTGCGGAACTCTATCAAAAGCCTTACTAAAATCTAAGTAAATAATATCAAATTCTTTATCGTGGTCAACAGCCTCAAAAGCTTTACTGAAGAAAGTTAATAAATTAGTTAGACAAGACCGGCCTCTTGTGAATCCATACTGAGTATCATTAATCAAGCTATGCTTATCGAGATGGCTTCTTATAATCTCAGCTATAATTGACTCTAGTAATTTGCCTACAATTGAGGTCAGGCTTATTGGGCGGTAATTTGACGGTAACGACTTGTCCCCTGTTTTAAAAATAGGAATTACATTAGCCATCTTCCACATATCAGACACTACACCTGTTTGAAGAGATAAATTAAAAATATTAGCTAATGGTTCACAGAGTTCCATTTTGCATTGCTTAAGAACCCTTGAAAAAACCTCATCAGGACCCGGCGACTTATTTTGCTTCAGTCTGTCTATCTGCTTCACAACCATTTCACTAGTGACTGTGATGTTACATAATTTATCTTCTTCTGGCCCACTATAAAAATTAATTACTGGAATATTGTTAGTGTCTTCCTGTGTAAAAACTGAGAGAAAATAATTATTTAAAATCGAGCACATTTCATTCTCTTTGTCAGTAAGATGCCCATAGTTATTTTTAAGGGGACCTATCTTATCTCTAACTTTTGTTCTATAGACCTGGAAAAAACTCTTTGGGTTAGTTTTAGAATCCCTAGCAACTTTAATTTCATAGTCCATTTTGGCTTTTCTTATCCCCTTTTTAATGTCCCTCTTAATGTCAATATACTGATTCATAAGATGACTCTCACCTCTTTTGATACGCCTATAAATTCCTTTCTTATGCCCTAGTAGATATTTGAGCCTATTATTCATCCATTTTGGGTCATTTCTATTTGATCTAATTTCTTTATATGGGATAAACGTTCTTTGAGCAGCATGTATAGTGTTCAGAAAACTGTCATATTGATAGCTCTCTTCGTTACCCCAGTCAACAGATGATAAGTGTTCTCTAAGCCCATCGTAATCTGCTAAGCGAAAATCTGGGACTGTTACTGAGTTATCGCTACTATCATACTTCCATTCAATGCTAAATGTAATTGATTTGTGGTCGCTAGCACCCAGTTTCTCTGAAATTTCTAAATTATTAACAAGGAATTCATTGTTTGCCAGAACTAAGTCAAGCAGGTTATTTCCCCTTGTAGGTTCTGTCACAAACTGCTTCAAAAACAATCCTGAACTACTTCTATGAAGTCGTATGATTCTAAATTCCCAGTCAAGAAATTCCATTCAATATGACTAAAGTTAAAGTCTCCTAGAATTACTACATTATCGTGCCTTGTGGCCTTAACAATTTCCTCCCATAGTAGTCTCCCTTGGTCCCTATCTAAGTTTGGGGGACGGTATATCACTCCTAAAATCAGTTTTTCATGCCCCTCTGAAAAGTCTATCCAAACAGACTCTGTATGTGTTACTTCAGACTTAATACCCGTTTTTATGCAACAGTTCAAGCGATCTCGGACATACAATGCCACCCCACCCCCCTTCCCGATACTTCTATTTACTTGGAACAATTTAAAACCCTGAATGTGACATTCCGCAGGCATGTCCCGACTTTTTTAATTAAACCACGTCTCAGTTAAGGCAAATACATCAATGTTACCTGCACTAGCAACTAATCTCAACTCGTCCATCTTATTCCTAGCACTACGGCTATTAGCATAATAAACATTGAAAGACTCTCCTTTCTCTTTACCCTTCCTGCTCATTTCTGTTTTTCTACTAAACCTATTACTGTCCTTATCACCCAATGTCACTGGCTTTTCAATATCTACCTCGTTCTGCTTATTACTAGTTCCCATAGAACTCATAATATTACTTCATTGGGACTTCACTGTTTTCCTGCCAAAACCCATACCACTAACTATTCCTAGTTTAAAGTCCTAACAGCTCTCTCCACTGCAGTTGCCAGTGCTCCCACCCCAGACCTAGATAAGTGAACCCCATCCCTGGCATACATGTCATTTCTGCCATAGAAGAGGTCCCAGTTGTCAATGAATGTTACCGCATTTTCCTTACAGTATTTGTCCAGCCAGCAATTGACACCAATTGCCCTGGACAACCATTCATTTCCAACTCCTCTCCTTGGCAAAATACCACATATGACAGGGTTCCCACCCTTCCTCCTAATTATTTCTATTTCTGACCTATACCTGCTAATCAGGTCTTCACTCCTACGTCTGCCAACATCATTGCCTCCAGCACTGAGACAGATAATAGGATTGCTCCCATTACCTCTCATGATGTCATCCAGACGGCTAACAATATCTTCCACCCCAGCCCCAGGAAAGCAAACTCTCTGTCTCCTACTCCTGTCCTTCAAGCAGAACGCCCTATCCATATACCTAACTTGGCTATCCCCAACAACAACAATATTCTTACCTCCCTTGGTGTCGTTCGTCGTGACGTTCCCAGTAGTCGACTCACATTCGTCGGGTAGCACTGAGAATGTATTAGATGTTTCCACAACAGTTTCCACGGCAGTCTCTTTCTTCTTCATCGTTTCTACCTTTCCACTCGTCTTCTTGATCGTCAACTTCGTTCCCTGCTGTCCAGCCACTGACCAGTTTCCCTTCTTGACCTGAGGACTCAAAACAGGAGGACTACTACGAATCTTCTTGTTTTCCTCGGTCAGTCGCCGAATCTCCATCTTTGCCATCCTCAATTCTTCCTTAAGCTGTTGGTAAAGTTGCTCGATGGAGGGCATCTTGCTTCAATTCGTAGAGAGCGCGCAAACAGGTCTTCACAGAGCTAAGTACACGTCACCACTGAGCTAAGTACACGTCACCACTTAGTGGAGATACTGCTCTTTTACTGTCCAATTATTTGTTACGACGAGAATGGTTATTACCTATTACATTAGAACATATGATAGGAAAACTTTGATATCTTACCTGTTGTGAACAATGTTGAAGGAGTAGAAAGGTTTCGTCCAATAACAGCGTTTGTCAGTAAGTAGAGACACGGGTAGGTTCACCAGCACGATTTCAAGTCACAAACAGATCTGAATGGTTAAAAGCATTTTGATCAAGAATTCCTCTCAACACTATGTTGGTGGTATTTGCAGAATTATTTGTAATGGCTGCAACTTTCCTTATGTGGCACATACTGGGAACCCCCAGATGTTAGTTTAACACAACACTGATAATCAGTTTGAACAGCTCATGAATCAAATGCAATATTCAACCACAACTAAGCTTGGGAAAGCCCTGCGAGTTGGTTGGCAGCCAGTGCTATGAGCTCTTGTTCCTTTTGGCTGGGAAGAAATGTTTTAGAATCCATAATTATAAAACTTGATAAACGATAATTACATTACAAAAGTTTTGGACTGTTGAAAGTTGACTCTTTTATATTTGAGGATATTGTACGTAACCTTAAGCAGGATTCATATATCAGTTCTTTGGACTGTTGTAAATATAGTTCAAAACTGACGAATTGAGGGGTACTTAAGGTCTACTTTACCTGCTCTCTCCTTTGTTTTACCAGCATCTTGCACAGAGTTGGGTGGGGTTTGTCTCTTTAACTAGGATCACCTCTCTCTCTCTCTCTCTCTGTCTCTCTCTGTCTCTCTCTCTGTCTCTCTCTGTCTGTCTCTCTCTCTCTCTCTCTCTCTCTCTCTCTCTCTCTCTCTCTCTCTCTCTCTCTCTCTCTCTCTCTCTCTCTCTCTCTCTCTCTCTCTCTCTGTCTCTCTCTCTCTCTCTCTCTCTCTCTCTCTCTCTCTCTCTCTCTCTCTCTCTCTCTCTCTGTCTCTGTCTCTTGTTTATAAGTGTTGGCTCTAGACTCATTTCTTTAATACGACAATGGGGAATTTCCTAAAAACAATTACCACATTCATTTGGAATCAGAATTTAAAGTCTATTATATTGAAACGGTTTTGTGTCTGACGGCATATTTGTGATAATTAACATGTTAGTAATGTTGTGGTTGCTAGGTCAAATTCAGTGGGATTTATAAGCTCTATCCTTTCATACTTTAATAAACTGTCTACATTTTCTAACACCTAGAACTCTGCCGGTGTTCATTTCTCTTATTCTGAAGAGAGATTTTTCTCTGAACGAATCTGAATGGACTTATGTCTCATTTCTGCAGCATTGCAAACTCCTGATGATGTGTTATATATATATATATATATATATATATATATATATATATATATATATATATATATATATATATATATATATATATATATATATATATATATATATATATTGATCTCTGGCTGAAGGAGAATCGAACCTACGAACCTTGGAACAAGGTACGCAGTGCTATACCATTCTCACCACACTGGACTAATACCTTGGAGTACAGCTTGCTCTAGACTTTGATCCAAGGCAGCCAGCTTTCAGGGAGAAGGCTTACAGCTTTTCATCTCATCCCCTGCATGCATCAGCCTTACTAGAGATTTTAACAATGCAAGGAATTCGCAAGAGCAGGCGAAATATACACAAACACTGATCTCTGGCTGAAAGCTGGCTGCCTTGGATCAATGTCTAGCGCAAACTGGACGCCAAGGTATTGGTCCAGTGTGGTGAGAATAATATAGCACTGCGTACCTTGTTCCAAGGTTCGTAGGTTCGAGTCTCCTTCAGCCAGAGATCAGTGTTTGTGTATATTTCGCCTGCTCTTGCGAATTCCTTGCACATATATATATATATATATATATATATATATATATATATATATATATATATATATATATATATATATATATATATATATATATATATATATATATATATATATATATATATATATATTCAACAAGTCGGCCGTCTCCCACCGAGGTAGGGTTACCCAAAATGAAAGAAAATCCCCAAAAAGTAGATACTTTCATCATCATTCAACACTTTCACCTCACTCACACATAATCACTGTTTTTGCAGAGGTATTCAGAATACAACAGTGTAGAAGCATATACGTATAAAGATACACAACATATCCCTCCAAACTGTTAATATCCTAAACCCCTCCTTTAAAGTGCAGGCATTGTACTTCCCATTTCCAGTACTCAAGTCCTGCTATATAAAATAACCGGTTTCCCTGAATCCCTTCACTAAATATTACCCTGCTCACACTCCAACAGTTCGTCAGGTCCCAAATACCATTCATCTCCATTCACTCCTATCGAACACGCTCACGCACGCTTGCTGGAAGTCCAAGCCCCTCGCCCACAAAACCTCCTTTACCCCCTCCCTCCAACCTTTTCGAGCACGAGCCCTACCCCACCTTCCTTCCCCTACAGATTTATACGCTCTTCATGTCATTCTACTTTGATCCATTCTCTCTAAATAACCAAACCACCTCAACAACCCCTCTTCAGCCCTCTGACTAATACTTTTATTAACTCCACACCTTCTCCTAATTTCCACACCCCGAATTTTCTGCATAATATTTGCACCACACATTGCCCTTAGACAGGACATCTCCACTGCCTCCAACTGCCTCCTCGCTGCAGCATTTGCAACCCAAGCTTCACACCCATATAAGAGTGTTGGTACTACTATACTTTCATACATTCCCTTCTTTGCCTCTATAGATAACGTTCTTTGACTCCACATATACCTCAACGCACCACTCACCTTTTTTCCCTCATCAATTCTATGATTAACCTCATCCTTCATAAATCCATCCACTGATACGTCAACTTCCAAATATCTGAAAACATTCACTTCTTCCATACTCTTCCTTCCCAATTTGATATCCAATTTTTCTTTATCTAAATCATTTGATACTCTCATCACCTTACTCTTTTCAATGTTCACTTTCAACTTTCTACCTTTACACACACTCCCAAATTCGTCCACTAACCTTTGCAATTTTTCTTTAGAATCACCTATAAGCACAGTATCATCAGCAAAAAGTATCTGTGCACTTCCCATTTTGTATTTAATTCCCCATAATTTAATCCCATCTCTCTCCCGAACACATTAGCATTTACTTCTTTTACAACCACATCTATAAATATATTAAACAACCATGGTGACATTACACATCCCTGTATAATACCTACTTTTACCGGGAAATAGTCTCCCTCTCTTCTACACACCCTAACCTGAGCCTCACTGTCCTCATAAAAACTCTTTACAGCATTTAGTAACTTACCACCTATTCCATATACTTGCAACATCTGCCACATTGCTCACCTATCCACTCTATCATATGCCTTTTCTAAATCCATAAATGCAATAAAAACTTTCCTACCTTTATCTAAATACTGTTCACATATATGCTTCAATGTAAACACTTGATCTACACTTCCCCTACCCACTCTAAAACCTCCTTGCTCATCCGCAATCCTACATTCTGTCTTACCTCTAATTCTTTCAATAATAACCCTACAGTACACTTTTTCTGATATACTCAGTAAACTTATTACTCTATAAATTTTACAATCTCTTTTGTCCCCCTTCCTTTTATATAAAGGGACTATACACGCTCTCTGCCAATCCCTAGGTACCTTCCCCACTTTCATACATTTAATAAACAAAAATACCAACCATTCCAACACTATGTCCCCCCCCTGCTTTTAACATTTCTGTCATGATCCCGTCAGTTTCAGCTGCTTTACCCACTTTCATTCTACGTAATGCCTCACACACCTCCCCCACACTCATATCCTGTTCTTCTTCACTCCTAAAAGATGGTATACCTCCATGGCCAGTGCATGAAATTACCGCCTTCCTCTCTTCGTCGACATTTAAAAGTTCCTCAAAATATTCTCGCCATCTACCCAATACCTCCATCTCCCCATCTACTAACTCCCCTATTCGGTTTTTAACTGACAAATCCATTCGTTCCCTAGGCTTTCTTAACTTCTTTAACTCACTCCAAAAATATTTCTTATTTTCATTAAAATTTCTTGACAGTGCCTCTCCCACTCTATCATCTGCTCTCCTTTTACACTCTCTCACCACTCTTTTCACCTTTCTTTTACTCTCCATATACTCTACTCTTCTTATAACACTTCTGCTTTGTAAAAACCTCTCATAAGCTACCTTTTTCTCTTTTATCACACCCTTTACTTCATCATTCCACCAATTACTCCTCTTTCCTCCTGCACCCACCCTCCTATAACCACAAACTTCTGCCCCACATTCTAATACTACATTTTTAAAACTATTCCAACCCTCTTCAACCCCTCCACTACTCATACCTGCACTAGCCCACCTTTCTGCCAACAGTTGCTTATATCTCACCCGCATTTCCTCCTCCCTTAGTTTATACACTTTCACCTCCCTCTTACTTGTTGTTGCCATTTTTCTCTTGTCCCATCTACTCCTTAGTCTAACTGTAGCTACAACTATATAATGATCCGATATATCAGTTGCCCCTCTATAAACGTGTACATCCTGGAGCCTACCCATCAACCTTTTATCTCAATACATAATCTAACAAACTACTTTCATTACGCGCTATATCATACCTGGTATACTTATTTATCCTCTTTTTCATAAAACATATATTACTTATTACCAAACCTCTTTCTACATATAGCTCAATTAAAGGCTCCCCATTTTCATTTACCCCTGGCACCCCAAATTTACCTACTACTCCCTCCATAACATTTTTACCCACTTTAGCATTGAAATCCCCAACCACAAGTACACTCACACTTGGTTCAAAACTCCCCATGCATTCACTCAACATTTCCCAAAATCTCTCTCTTTCCTGTACACTTCTCTCTTCTCCAGGTGCATATATGTTTACTATAACCCACTTTTCACATCCAACCTTTATTTTACTTCACATAATCCTTGCATTAATACATTTATTCTCCCTCTTTTCCTGCCATAGCTTATCCTTCAACATTATTGCTACTCCTTCTTCAGTTCTAACTCTATTTGAAACCCCTGACCTAATCCCATTTATTCCTCTCCACTGTAACTCTCCCACCCCCTTCAGCTTTGTTTCACTTAAAGCCAGGACATCCAGCTTCTTCTCATTCATAACATCCACAATCATCTCTTTCTTATCATTCGCACAACATCCACGCACATTCAGACTTCCCACTTTGACAATTTTCTCTTCTTATTCTTTTTAGTAATTATTATAGGAAAAGGGGTTACTAGCTCATTGTTCCCGGCATTTTATAGTTGACTTTTACAACACGCATGGCTTACGCAGGAAAGATTCTTATTCCACTTCCCCGTGGATATAAAACGAAAAGTAATAAGAAACAAGAACTATTAAGTTAAAATTAAAGAAAACTCAGATGAGTGTGTATAGATAAACGTGTACATGTATGTAGTGTGACCTAAGTGTCAGTAGAAGTAGCAAGACACACCTGTAATCTTGCATATTTATGAAACAGACAAAAGACACCAGCAATCCTACCATCATGCAAACCAATTTCAGACTTTCGTTTTACACTCATTTGTCAGGACGGTAGTACTTCCCTGGGTGGTTGTTTTCTACCAACCTACTACCTATATATATAAATATGTATATATATATATATATATATATATATATATATATATATATATATATATATATATATATATATATATATATATATATATATATGTATATGCAATAAGATCACAGTAAACATAAGAATATAAGAAAGGAGGAACACTGCAGCAGGCCTGTTGGCCCATACTAGGCAGGTCCTTTACAATCCATCCCACTAACAAAATATTTGCCCAACCAATTTTCAATGCCACCCAAGAAATAAGCTCCGTTAACCCTATCCAATGATAGGGTGATATCAGAATATGCAAAACAACCACTGTGAAAAAATAGTGAATTTCAAGAGTTTTTGTGACTTCTCACATTATCAAGGAACTATAAAAACAAAACATCAAAGGAAGGCATATAAAGGGTCAAGACTACACTTCACCATTACATCCCACAACAAAGCAACACCTGATGCGCGACAACACCCGACTCTGTGAAACCCACCTCATACCTCACCCAAAAATTAACATTTATTACTTGTTTAATGTAAATTCTTCCGAAATTTTGCTAATTATAAATGAATTCAATTTATATAAACCAAAAGAAATATTCATATTGTTTTCAAAACTGCTTTTTATGAAACATGATTCAATTATATTCGTGTCGACCATTGACTTGCTTGAAACAACTTTCTCAGCCTTAAATCAGGCCATTCCATCAGAATGGATATGTAGTATGTTAGATCATTGCTATAATAAACTCAGAAGAATTTGTAATGAACTCAAAAAGAAACTACAAAGAAAATTATACATTTTAATTGTAAATAGTGATTGGACAAAGCATGCTAATAACAATTTTGTAATTAACTTATCAGATGAAATATTAGATAAAAATACAACTGCTGGTCTTGGTTTTGGTCTAAATTTTGCAGCTTCAGAAGAACTTAATGTTGAAATTGCAAAAGTCTTTTGTAACTTTGAAAAATCTTCTGATTTATTCACTGATAAAATTAATATTAGTAAGGGAATGGTATATAGCTCTATGTTAAAACAAAATATTCCCAATTGCCCTCAAAGATTCTTTAAGACTTATGATATACTTATTAATAACAAAAAATTGCGCCTTACTAAAGCAGATAAAATAAATGCAATAGTAATTATGAAAGAAAAATGATTACCAAGATAAAATGAATAGTCTCTTACATGATATTGAAATCTATTCTAAACTTAGAAAGAATCTCTCAGAAACTGTTAACAGCAATTTCACTAAAACAATATATTATTATTATAATCAAAAAAGAAGCGCTAAGCCACAAGGGCTATACAGCGCTGCAGGGTAGGGAAGGAAGCAAGGGAATTGGATGGCAGAAGGGAGGGGGGATGATCAGCAGGTTACAGAAAACAGCAGGGCAGGGGATAGTACGGGGGTAGAGGGTAGCAAGAGATTGAAGTAGAAAGGGCTGAAAGTATCAGAATTTGTGAAGTAAGTCAGTCGTTGTCAAAAAGTCGATGAGAGAGTCCGGATGAAAGGTGGGTCCATCAGCGAGAAGGGAAGGTAAAGAGAGAGCAGCGGAGCGAAGACGACGACAGAGGTAAATTCTGCGTGCTCATTGATAAAGTGGGCAGTCCAACAGAATGTGGCTGACTGATAATGGAGCTTGGCAATTCTCACAGAGAGGAGCAAGACGCCTCTCCATGAGATATCCATGAGTAAGACGAGTATGGCCAATGCGAAGACGGGAGAGAGTAGTCTCCCAGCCTCGACACTGGTGATAAGAAGACGGCCAGTAACCTATACTCGGTTTAATAGACTGAAGTTTGTTGCCGAGCATAGTAGACCAACGTTGTTGCCAACGGGTGTGAAGGTGGGAAGATATTACAGCAAAATAGTCCGTAAATGGAATACCTCTATAAGAAACTGGTAGGTCATGTACTGCTGACCGCACAGCAGTGTCTGCCTGTTCATTGCCCTGTACATCAACATGACCAGGGACCCAACAAAAAACAATATCTTTATGCTTGGTAAAGATGCGGCGTAGCCAAAGTTGGATACGGAGGACTAAGGGGTGAGGTGTATCAAATTTTTGTGTAGCCTGTAAAGCACTAAGGGAGTCTGAGACAACCACAAATGATGACACAGGCATAGATGCAATACGGATAAGTGCTGTAAAGATGGCATATAATTCAGCAGTAAAAATACTAGCCGAAGATAGTAAATGCCCTTGTACGACGCTGTCCGGAAACACTGCTGCGAATCCTACGCCGTCAGAAGACTTAGAGCCATCTGTGTACACAGCAATGGCATGAGAATGAGAGTGAAAGTGGTCAAGAAAAAGAGAGCGGGAAGCGACCGTAGACAGTTGGGCTTTCGAGCAAGGGAGGGAGAAAGAACAGACTCGAACAGCTGGAACTTCCCAGGGGGGGTAGGGAAAAGTGAGATGCTACATGTACATAGAAAGGTGGTAGTTGAAGAGAAGACAAGAGCGAATGAAGGCGAAGAGAGAAGGGACGGAGTAAACAGGGGCGGCGAACAAATAAAGAATGTCTACTAATATCAGTGACCATTCTATAAATGGAAGGATTGCGGAGATCATGAGAGCGTACATAGTAGCGCAGGCAATGGGCATCACGGCGATCGGATAAGGATGGAACGTTCGCTTCTGCATAGAGGCTTTCGACAGGGGAAGAGCGAAAAGCACCAAGGCATAAACGTAATCCTTGGTGATGAATGGGGTTAAGGCTAGAGAGAGTAGCAGGAGATGCCGCTGAATAGATCTGGTCACCATAATCAAGTTTCGATAAAATAAGGGTGGAATGTAGGCGAAGGAGGGTTCGACGATCAGCTCCCCACGAAAGATGAGCAAGGGTTTTAAGAAGGTTCAGCCGGCTGTGACAAGTTGCCTTCAGAGAGGTAATGTGAGGTTTCCAGGATAACCTACGATCAAAGAGGAGGCCCAGAAACTTGACTGTATCACGTTCAGGGATACGGGAGCCATAGAGGTACAAAGGATGATCGGAGATGACAGAGCGTCTAGTGAAAGTGATTTGGTGGGTTTTAGTGCTGGAAAATTTAAACCCACGTGTGGTGGCCCAATTGGAAACACGGTCGACTGCATGTTGGAGAGAAACTGTAAGGAGGTGACAGTCAGCGCCTGCACAGGCAATAGCGAAGTCATCAACATAGAGTGATGACCAAATATTTGATGGAAGACTAGAGGCCAAATCATTAATAGCAAGGAGAAAAAGTGTTGTGCTCAGAACACATCCCTGGGGGACACCTTCAGCTTGGATAAAGTCCGGGGAGAGCACATTATTAACCCGAACACGGAAATGCCTGTTAGTTAAAAAGTTCTTAAGGAAGGATGGTAGATTGCCTCGAAGGCCTAAGGAGTGGGCTTGGGCTAAAATATTATACCTCCAAGTTGTGTCATATGCCTTCTCAAGGTCAAAAAATATGGCAATAACTGAGTGGTTATTCGCAAAGGCATTACGAACATACGTATCCAAGCGTAGTAAGGGGTCTATGGTAGAACGTCCCTTACGAAAGCCATATTGACGAGTGGAGAGACTGTTGTGTGTCTCTAAATACCACACTAAACGTCTATTTACTAGGCGTTCCATTACTTTGCAAACTGCACTGGTAAGAGCAATGGGACGATAGTGGGAGGTTTCATGTCCCGTAGTGCCTGGTTTGCGGAAAGGGAGAACAATGGCGGATTTCCACAGCTGTGGAAGAACTCCTTGTGACCAAATAAGATTGTAAAGGCGTAATAGGACTGCAAGGGCTGACTGATGTAAATGTTGTAGCATACGAATATGAATGTCGTCGGGCCCAGCTGCCGATGATCGACAAGCTGAGAGTGTTGCCTCCAGTTCTTGAAGTGTAAAAGGCACATTATACTGTTCTTCTCTGAGAGAAGAAAAGTCCAAGGGTGCTAACTCTCTGGCAGACTTTGAGGAAAGAAATGAGGGGCATAGATGGAGTCCCTGAGAAATACGGACCAGATGATTGCCAATTTCATTGGCAACATCTAGTGGGTTTGCTATATCAACACCGGCAACCCGCAGAACAGGAGCCGGGTCAGGAGAATATTTACCACTCAGTTTTCGTACTTTTTTCCAGACTGCACTCATAGAGGAAGCAGAGGTGATGGTGGAGACATAATCTCGCCAGCAAGTGCGTTTAGCGTCACGGATGACACGGCGAGCGATCGCACGCTTCTGTTTAAAATCAAGGAGTCGCTCTGTGGTTCTATTGTACCGGTACCTGCCCCATGCAGCGCGTTTCAAACGTACTGCACGAGCATAAGCAGGAGACCACCAAGGCATGCATTTCTGAGAATGCCTGCCCGAAGTTTGGGGTATAGAATGAGAAGCTGCAGTGAAAACGGAGGATGAGAAGAGGTGTAAAAGCTCATCGATGGAGGACGAAGAAGGAACCTCTTTAAAAACAGTTAGGTGTGAGTAAAGGTTCCAATTTGCCCGATTAAATTGCCAGCGTGGGGTGCGAAGAGGTGGCGAATATGAAGGGGAAGTAAGAATGATTGGGAAATGATCACTGTCATGTAAGTCCGGGAGAACAGACCAAGTGAAGTCTAATGCGGTTGAGGAAGAGCAGACTGAGAGATCGATGCAAGAGAGAGTATGAGTCCGAGGATCAAAATGGGTGTGAGTACCTGTATTTAAAACATGGAGGGGGTGGGTGGCAAGAAAAGCCTCTAACTGAATTCCACGGGAATCACAGTGAGACCCCCCCCCCCCAGAGGAAATGGTGGGCATTAAAATCACCAAGTAACAGAATCGGTGGCGGTAATGACGAAACAAGGAAGGCAAAATCCGGAATAGATAATGCCCGAGAAGGAGAGAGATATAAAGAACAGAGCGTATACCACCTATGTAAGTGGATACGGGCTGCTGTGTAATGCAGCGAAGTATGAACAAATAGCTGATGGTACGGAATATCAGTGCGGAGAAGAAGGGCACTTTCATTAAAGGTCCCATCAGGAAAAGGATCTGAAGAATACAATAAATTATAGCCTGAGATGTGAGAAATAACAGCAGAGTGTAATTTTGGTTCCTGTAAGCAAACACCAACAGGGGCAAACTGGGAGAGTAACATCTGAAGCTCACCCCGATTACCCCTGAGGCCGCGTATATTCCACTGTAAATAGGCCATGATTGGCAATGATAAAGATACTTGAAATCCGCAGGTAAGGGTTCCTACAGACTAGAAGGGTTAGAAAAGTCCATATGCGGAGGCAGTGGAAAATGTTCAAGCAGCGAAGGAACGGTGCGCTGTGAAGAAAGGAGTTGTGCAGATGGAGCAGAGGAGAGAGAAAGAGCGGAAGGTGGATCAGTGTCCATTGATGGTTTGGTTTCTGCAATATATTCAGAGATTGCTTCAAGTGTTTCGGAATTCAGAGATGTCGTATGGGAGACAATATTGGGAATGGTAGGGGGAGGATGAGTAAAGATTGAAACTGTATTGGACTGTACCAAGGTAGGGGGGGGCGAAAGGGTGGAGGGAACTGGAGAAGCGTGGCAGGGGACAGAAGAGGCAGGAACCTGGGAGGTGGCAGAAGAGGAAGAAACTTGGGAGGGGACAGGGGAGGAAGGTACATTACGAGGAGGAGGGTGAACCTCTGCACTTGTAACTGAGCCAGTGAGAGGGGAAGAACTAGGGACAGAGACAGGGAGGGTAAAATGAGGAGGTGGAAGATGGGTAGGAGGTGTTACCGGACCTTGAGAAGTAGAGGGACGATTGGGAGGAGGTGTCGTACGAGGTCTCGTCGATACTGAGGCTTGTGAGAGAGAACTCGAAGAAGCGAGATTAGACTGAGGCGTTGAAGTAGGGACGTCTGAGCCGAGGACAGCAAAAGGATTAGATACAGGAGTGATTATGGGAGAGGTAACCACAGAGGTGGGTGTAGAAGATGGGATACCAGAAGTGGGGGGACGTTTTGAAACACGGGAATAAGAAACACGTGGGAGTCTCCCTTGGAGGCGGAGATGAGAAACTGCCATGGCATAAGGGAGACCTTCTGTCTTTTTGAGGTAACGGATTTCCCGCTCGTTTAAATAGACCTGACAACGGCGAGAGTATGAAGGGTGAGCCTCATGACAGTTAAGGCAAGAGGGAGATCGATTGCAAGACGTATTAGAATGGTCATCGGCACCACAGACTGGGCATTCGGCGATAGATCTGCAATATTTCGCTGGATGGCCAAATCGCCAGCAATTTCTACACTGTTGTGGTGTAGGGATCACCTTTCGAACTTGTAACCGATGTCCTGCTATATAAACTGAGGATGGGAGTTCTCGGCTGTCAAAAGTTAAACGAGCCACATTGCTAGGGTATCGTCTCCGCCCACGGGCAGGAAGAACGTAAGTGTCTACCTTGAGGATTGGGAGATCTTGGAGTTCCAGCTGTTCTAGAATGTCAGTGCCACATGTCTGGAAATTTTGTTGAACTATGGTATGGGGCAGAATGACGGTACCACTACAAGAATTGAGGGAATGATGTCTTTCAAGAGTGACAGGAACAGTATCGATATGGGAAAGACGAGAGAGCTCATGAGCCTGGGTAGCATTCTGTACGGTAATGATGCGCATACCGCTCTTAAGAGCATGAAAAGAAATATCTTTACCAACATGGCGTAGGAGTGCCTTGCCAATACTATGGTCAGAAAGATAGGCAGTAGAGGAAGTTGGTCGTAAAGTGAAGAATTTAGTCCACTGTTCAGTCTGAAACTGAGCGTGGAAAGGTAGTGAAGGACATGTCGATCGTTTCTGAGAAGAACGAGAAGGTGGAGAAGTATCATCAGCAGGTAATTGTCATTGGCGTTTAGGTGTGGGACCAGAGTTGGTCCGACGTGGAACGGGTCGGCGATTTGAAAATTGCCGCACCGTAGAGGGAGAGGCCGGAAGCATAGTCAGAGGAGAGCGAAGGTCCGATAAATCGGAGTCAGTCGAGGCCTCAGTACCTGAAGCGGGTGAGGAAACAGCACCGGCAATAGGTACAGAGGCATGAGGAATGTCTGAAGAGTGGTCCAAAGACGAGGCGGGGTCAGAACGGGGTGCGGTATCAAGAAGGGGCCCGGGGGTACCAGGTTCATGGACTAGGGCTGCCATGGTTAGGTTACTTCTTTCTTTTTGTTTTTAAGAAAAAAAAAAGAAAGAAGAAAAGAAAATAAAAATAAAAAAAAGAAAAAAAAAAGGGGGGACCGGGGAGGGATAGGTCCTAGGAGGAATGAAAGGGCCAGAAATCTCCCTCCGCGCCCAAGAGGACCTCAGCACCGCTAGCGCAGATGCAGCATGGAACCCGTGCCATACCCTACCCATCATGCTAGTAAACTAACAATCCGGGATAGCAACCTCACATCTGCCGAGCTACCTCGGTGGACAAAAGAGAGGGCGGCCGGATATCCGCCACAAAGCATACCTCCTTCGGCCACCACCCCCGGAATCCGAAAGGTGGCTTCCAGAGATACACTCGTCGCCCGAAAGACACCCAAAGCTACTCCGGGATACCGGAGAGGGATCGGGACATCCCCAGGCGATCCAGATTCCACGGCAAACTACGCCACCGCTAAGAACCTCAACGGAATGGGATGGACCCCGGTATCCTTTCCTCTACCTAGGAACTAGCGCGCCTGTGGGAGAAATCCCAAAGGACAAAAAGAGGAAGGGCAAAAGGGAGGGGTGGGGAGGGGGAGGAGGAAAGGAAAAAGGGGAGGATGGGGAGGATGGGATAGGGGAGGGGAGATTGGGGGGTAATTAGGTTCGGTCTGAGGAAGAAGACCGATAGGTCTAATTCCTCAGACCAAGAGCCTCTTCACCACGCCAAGGAGCCCCCCTTGAAGAGGTAAAACAATATAAGTTCTACTGAAATGCAATGATGAATTAATTAAAAAATTTACTCCTACTAATCCATCTTTACCCTACATGTATGGATTAATAATCCATCTTTACCCTACATGTATGGATTAATAAAAACACACAAACCATAAGATCAGTTTCATATATATTATATAAATGGCTTGTCGAAATTTTGAGCTCTATTGTTGGCAAAATTTCTAACTTTAATGTTAAAAACAACAAAGATTTAGTTGATAAATTAAGCTCCTTGACTGACTTAAATGATTTTAACATGGTTAGTTTTGATGTTACTTCCATGTTTACAAAAGTTCCTGTTGGTGATTCATTATGTTTCTTATCTGAAGAACTTGTTAATTATGATTTACGATTGCCAGTTCCTACTATCATTAAACTTATTAAACTTTGCATTGTTGATGCAAAATTTGTATTTAATGATAAGTTTTACACTCAGAAGTTTGGTATGGCAATGGGAAATCCTCTTTCACCTGTTCTTAGTAACCTATACATGGAATTTTTTTTAATCAACATTCTCTAACACAGTCCTCCCTAATAGAGCTAAGGGGAGGGGTGGAGGGGTGGAGGGGTGGAGGAAGACTTCCTGGGCAAAAAGTCGAAAAATTTTGGAAAAAAAATGATCTTACCGTAAAATAGTACATAATTCTGGCATCATTTTGGTGCAATCAACTTGTTTCTATCCCATTTTTAAGTATCTTTTCCAAAAATATATTTTTTTTTGTTCCTGCTGTCATCAAGAAGATATGATGCAAATTCAGTTGTTTTTTTTTTACTCCATAAATTACGATTTTTATGATTGTTCTTATCCAAATATACTAGTTGGCACCTTCTGAATCGACTACTCATCACCACACACTCCTCAGTGGCCTGAGGGTCGCCGATGAGAAGTAGGATGTGCCGGTGTCTGAGATCTGGCGCGCGGCGACCCTAGAGTTTCACAAATAAAAAAAGTTTATTTCAGGAATAAGTTATTGACATTTATAGCCACAATTTTCGATAACTACTGGACGGAGTATCATGATTTTTGCACAGGCTATTGAGGAATGATGGTTCAACAGAATGGCAATACGGAATTGTGTTATTCCTTATTCAGTCGTCACGTGAGGTCACAGACCCTGAGCTGCTTTGGGGATTAGTGTGGACGGTTACAAAGCATGGCTTGCTTCTGCAGTGTTTTAAAAATTGAGGTTGGAGAGTTGAAGGAGGAGGTCTTGCTTCTCCAGGAGGAGATTAGGAGGCTGAAGGTCCACCTCAATGGGTCTGGGAGAGAGTGTGAGGTGGCTGGAGTTGTGGGGAATGAGGCTTCTAGCAGTGAGGTGCAGTCTGTCTCTCGCTGTGAGGAGGCTGTAGTTGGGGAGGCAGCAACGGCTACCAGCAGTGAGGTGCAGTCCAGCACCTGCTACAAGTGGCGAGTGGTTCACAGTAAAGGGAGGCGCATCAGAGTAAGGAAAGTTAAGAGTGAAGATCTGAAGGTAGGAAATCGCTTCTCTGTTCTTCAGGATGAATGTACTTCAGTGGCCAGTGAAGGTAAGGGTACTACTGCCCCTGCTAATGGAGGTAAGCGCATTCTTGTGGTTGGTGACTCTCAGGTAAGATATATTGACCGTGCTTTTTGTAATAGGAATAAGAAGATGAGAGATAGAGTGTGCTTCCCTGGAGCTGGTGTTGGGGACATTGTCAACAGGCTGGATAATATCATGTCAGGTAATGGGAACAAGCCCATTATCTGTCTCAGTGCTGGTGGAAATGATATTGGGAAGGGTAGGAGAGAAGAGCTGCTAGATAAGTACAGGTCAGCTATAGATTTCATTAAGTCTAAGGGAGGGATCCTAATCATATGTAGCATCTTGCCTAGAAGGGGAGTAGGAAATGAATGGTTGTCTAGGGCAATTGGTGTAAATTGCTGGCTAGACAGATACTGCAAGGAACTTGCAATCCCATTCATTGACAACTGAAACAACTTTTATGGCAAACATGATATGTATGCAAGGGATGGGGTACATCTCTCTGGGGCTGGGGTGGTAGCACTTGCAGACTCGATTGAGAAGGCCTTTGGTGAAATGCCTATGATTTTAAACTGATGGAAGATAGAGGTATGGGTGTGTGTGGGAAACAAGCAGGTTGCAACACTTGGGTTGGAAACAGTAAATATATAAAAGGTATTCAGCATGAAGTTATAAATAAAGACTATAGATCAGGTCAGCAAACAAAGGGGGACAGCAGAGGGCAGCAAGGGACTAGCTCCCTTAAGGTTTACTATACTAATAGCAGGAGTGTAAGAAATAAGATAGATGAGCTAAGATTAATTGCAAGTGCAGGAAACATAGATATTATTGCTATAACAGAGACCTGGCTCAATCTGAAAGATAGAGAGATGCCCTCTGAATGTCACATTCAAGGCTATAAATTATTCCACACTGACAGGGTCAACAGGAAAGGTGGTGGAGTAGCGATGTATGTCAGAGACAATTTAAATTGTTGTGTTAGACAAGATATTAAATTAGAAGCGTCAGCCACTGAATCTGTTTGGTTACAGCTTCTCGAGGGCCGAGAAAAACTAATTTTGGGTGTGATTTACAGGGCCCCAAATCTTGATAGGGAGTGCAGTAAACTTCTATGGGACGAAATTCGTAAGGCATCTACATACGAAAATGTTGTCCTAATGGGAGATTTCAACTATAGACAGATTGACTGGAGCAATTTGACAGGAAATTTAGAGTCAGGTGACTTTCTTGATACGATCCAGGATTGTTTTTTAAAACAGTTTGTGACAGAGCCAACTAGGGGAAATAACCTTGACTTGGTTCTTGCCAATAGGGAAACACTAATTAATAATCTTGAGGTTAATGATGAGCTTGGGGAAAGTGATCACAAATCACTCAGTTTTAATATATCATGGAATTCCCCTAATAATGGCAATCAAGTCTCCGTCCCTGACTTTCGCTTGGCTGATTTCATAGGACTGAAAAATTACTTAGGTGGGCTGAACTGGAATGACCTGACTAAGGGTCAGGTAGGTGGTGATGGTTGCCGATATGACGCTTTCCAGGGCATAGTTCTATCTGCTCAGTCAAATTATGTTCCAAATAGGGAAATCAGATCAAACAAAAATGATCCTAAATGGATGAACAATAGACTAAAATATCTGATTGGTCAAAAGAGAGGCATATATAGGCAAATCAAAAGAGGAGAGGGGCAATTAAGAAATCGATATATTCAGTTAAAGAGAGAAATAAAAAAGGGAATTAGAAAAGCAAAAAGAGATTATGAGGTTAAAGTTGCAAGAGAATCGAAGACTAACCCAAAAAGATTCTTTCAGGTATACAGAAGTAAGATCAGGGACAAGATAGGCCCACTCAAAAGTTCCTCGGGTCAGCTCACTGACAGTGATAAGGAAATGTGTAGAATTTTTAACACATACTTCCTCTCAGTTTTTACACAGGAGGATACCAGCGATATTCCAGTAATGATAAATTATGTAGAACAGGACGATAATAAACTGTGCACTATTAGGGTCACAAGTGACATGGTCCTTAGGCAAATAGATAAATTAAAACCTAACAAATCCCCAGGCCCTGATGAACTGTATGCAAGGGTTCTAAAGGAATGTAAAGAGGAGCTTAGCACACCTTTGGCTAATCTTTTCAACATATCACTACAAACTGGCATGGTGCCAGATAAGTGGAAAATGGCAAATGTGATACCTATTTTCAAAACAGGTGACAGGTCCTTAGCTTCGAACTATAGACCAATAAGCCTAACCTCCATAGTGGGAAAATTTATAGAATCAATAATTGCCGAGGCAGTTCGTAGCCACCTTGAAAAGCATAAATTAATCAACGAATCTCAGCATGGTTTTACAAAGGGGCGTTCCTGCCTTACGAATTTATTAACTTTTTTCACTAAGGTATTTGAGGAGGTAGATCATGGTAATGAATATGATATTGTGTATATGGACTTCAGTAAGGCTTTTGACAGGGTCCCACATCAGAGACTATTGAGGAAAATTAAAGCACATGGAATAGGAGGAGAAATTTTTTCCTGGATAGAGGCATGGTTGACAAATAGGCAGCAGAGTTTGCATAAATGGGGAGAAATCAGAGTGGGGAAGCGTCACTAGCGGTGTTCCACAGGGGTCAGTGTTGGGCCCCCTGCTGTTCACAATCTACATAAACGACATAGATGAGGGCATAAAGAGTGACATCGGCAAGTTTGCCGATGACACCAAAATAGGCCGTCGAATTCATTCTGACGAGGACATTCGAGCACTCCAGGAAGATTTGAATAGACTGATGCAGTGGTCGGAGAAGTGGCAGATGCAGTTTAATATAGACAAATGCAAAGTTCTAAATGTTGGACAGGACAATAACCATGCCACATATAAACTAAATAATGTAGATTTTAATATTACGGATTGCGAAAAAGATTTAGGAGTTCTGGTTAGCAGTAATCTGAAACCAAGACAACAGTGCATAAGTGTTCGCAATAAAGCTAATAGAATCCTTGGCTTCATATCAAGAAGCATAAATAATAGGAGTCCTCAGGTTGTTCTTCAACTCTATACATCCTTGGTTAGGCCTCATTTAGATTATGCTGCACAGTTTTGGTCACCGTATTACAGAATGGATATAAATTCTCTGGAAAATGTACAAAGGAGGATGACAAAGTTGATCCCATGTATCAGAAACCTTCCCTATGAGGATAGACTAAGGGCCCTGAAACTGCACTCTCTAGAAAGACGTAGAATTAGGGGGGATATGATTGAGGTGTATAAATGGAAGACAGGAATAAATAAAGGGGATGTAAATAGTGTGCTGAAAATATCTAGCCTAGACAGGACTCGCAGCAATGGTTTTAAGTTGGAAAAATTCAGATTCAGGAAGGATATAGGAAAGTACTGGTTTGGTAATAGAGTTGTGGACGAGTGGAACAAACTCCCAAGTACCGTTATAGAGGCCAGAACGTTGTGTAGCTTTAAAAATAGGTTGGATAAATACATGAGTAGATGTGGGTGGGTGTGAGTTAGACCTGATAGCTTGTGCTACCAGGTCGGTTGCCGTGTTCCTCCCTTAAGTCAATGTGACCTGACCTGACTAGGTTGGGTGCATTGGCTTAAGCCGGTAGGAGACTTGGACCTGCCTCGCATGGGCCAGTAGGCCTTCTGCAGTGTTCCTTCGTTCTTATGTTCTTATGTTCTTATCGTTTTGTTTTTATTGATTTAACCCCCCCCCTCAAAAAAAAACATTAACTTCAACATTTTTTATGCAATCTACTGATATTGTCAAGAACATATATTGTCATTTTATTAACTAGGCCTTTATCTTTCATCTCCTGTCAACTAGAACATTGTACATCTTATTAATTTTGTAAATTGTGGTTTGTTGTAGGCCCTACGAAAAAGGCATTATTTATTTTTTTTTCTATGTATCTGTTCGGCAAAATATCACTAAAACACAGTGTATTGTTTAAAAATGCTGCTTAAATCACTATAAAAGTTCCGTTGAAATTGGTAAATGAATAAAAAAAAAGTTCTAACTCTGCCTCCCCGCTGAGTGGTTCAGATATGTTAATGATATTTTGTGTCTTATGCCTAAGAATGTAGATATACACCATTTCCTTGTTAAATTAAATAGCTTAGCCCATTCTATAAACTTTACTGTTGAGTTTAAGGAAAACGACTCATTGCCTTTTCTAGATGTTTTAATTATTAAGGGCAATAATGATTTCAAATTGAAAATTTACAGAAAACCTACAAATAACTGGTCCTATGTACACTATTATTCTTCTCATCAATGTTTTTGAGAGCTTCGCGTATTTGTAGTCCAGAGTTCATAGATGAAGAAATATCCAAAATTTATGAAATAGCTAATGATCTGAAATACCCAAGAAACGTAATTGATAAATCTTTTAAAATTGCTAGAAATACTTTTTACAATCCAAAAAGGGACAACCAGCCTTATTCAACTAAAAATATGTTGGTTCTCCCTTACCATGAAAACTTGGTTGATATGCCTTCTCTTCTTAAGACTTTTAATATTAAAGTTGTATTTAAAAATCTTTATACAGTAAAAAAAAACTTTTGATAAAGAATTCCCCCCAAAATACTGACTGATGTGTCTATAAGATTCCTTGTAAAATTTACAATAAAGTTTATTACGGTCAAACTGGTAAAAGTCTCGAACTAAGATTAAAACAACATCAATATAGCATTAGAACTGGACAAGATTCCAATGCTCTATTTATTTATGTGAGAGATTTTAACCATCCAATTGATTTTCAAAAAGTTGAGAAAGTTGTATCAAGCAAGTCCATGGTCGACAGGAATATAATTGAATCTTGTTTCATAAAAAGCAGTTTTGAAAATAATATGAATATTTTCTTTGGTTTATATAAATTGGATTTATTTATAATTTATAAAAATTGGGAAGAATTTAATGATACATTAAACAAGAAATAAATCTGAATTCTTCGGTAGAGTATTAGGTGTGTTTCACAGAGTCAGTTGTCGTCACGCGTGTGTGAGGTGTTACCTTGTTGTTGGGTGTGATGGTGAAGTGTAATCTTGACCCTTTATATGCCTTCCTTTGATGTGTTGTTTTTATAGTTCCTTGATAATGTAAGCAGTCACGAAAGCGCTTGGAGTTTCACAGTTGTTTCACAGTGGTTGTTTTGCATATTATATATATATATATATATATATATATATATATATATATATATATATATATATATATATATATATATATATATATATATATATATATATATATATATATATATATATATATATATATATATATATTTACAGTAGTGTGCAAATTAATTGAGACAAGAGTAAATTTTGCGATTATCTCATAATACGTCTTAGTCTCCGGCTTAATTCATGTAGTTTGGGTTATTTTCTTTTCAGAACAGTTTGCTACTAACTTCTTACAACCATCCATATGTGTGTTACCCTGTGATTCTCGTCAGTGCTACAACAGCTGCTGTTCTGTGAAGCTGTTCCTGCAAGCTTGCTCTGTGAGTGAATGTGGTTTCGCTAAATTCTCCTTTTCAGTTCATGATTACTGTTGAAATTCATGATGGAAGTTACACTTAGGAAGCATGCAAGTATTGTAGCTCTTAGGAAACATGCTGATTTGAGTATCAGACAGAATGCAGAAAATTTAAGCCTAGCAAAGTCAACTGTTGGTCGGATTCTCATGAAAGTTGACGACACTGGTGACTCTAGAGCTGCGTCGAGTAAGATGTGGAAGAAAATGTAAAACAGAACCTCACGATGACAAGGTTATCACAAATTACGTGAAGGATCCCAAGAAAACCAGCAAAGATCTACAGAGAGATTTATCTTCTGGCAGAACTGCCAGAAAGCTGCTAGGAAGAAAGCTGCTAGGAAGAAAGCTGCTAGGAAGAAAAAAAGGCTGCGATGGGCACTCGATCATAAGCGATGGTCGTCAGTTGAATGAGGACAGATAAGTGAGACAGAGCAAAGACGAATCTCTTCGGAATGGACACATTCAATAAGCGCCAAACACCCACCTATGGAGATGTTTTGGACGGCTTGTAATTGTAAAGGCAACGATCAACGGTAACAAATACAAGGCAGTCCAGGAAAGTCTCTATCCAGGATAGAGACTTTCCTGATGGAGAAAGAATTTTCCAGCAGGATCCTGCTCCATGCCATACTTCCAGAAAAATGCTGATATTTTTCTAACAGAGTGGGCTAAACGCTCTAAATTGACTCGGAAAATCTCTAACATCAAACAATTTGAAAATTTATGGTCAATAGCCAAACGCAGGTTCGCAGAACAAGACTGTTCAACTGTGGAGAAGCTAATTACTGGTACCACAATGAAGAACTTGCCTGAATGTGTTCATCAGTGGTTGATTCTTTGCCAAAACGTGAAACAATGCTTATAAATGTAAACGTTATTCATATATCTTAGTCAATTCTGTCATATCACTGCGTGTATTTTTTAAATAAACATTAATTGTCCAAATAAATCTCTAATTTCATCACTGTCCCAATTAATATGCACAGTACTGTATATATATATGTCGTGCCGAATAAGTAAAACTTGCGATTTTGGCTTAATAGCAACAGTCTTCTTGCCGAATAAAGCAAGCGAAACTTTGTGTATGCAATAATTTCGCAAAAATCATTCTGAACCTAACGAAAACAAATATTTCATTATGTTTGTTTATTACTAAATTATTATAAACTTATCTAAAATATATTCAGTTGGATTAGGCTAAATTAAATTGCGCTTGTTATAATAAGGTTAAGTAAGTTTCCTAAGGTTCTTCTGGTACAAAATTTTTAATTTTTACATAAACATTAATGAAAAAAAAATTTAAACGCATAAGACAAAATTTTAGAAAGGACTTAATTTTAAATGAGTTCTTGCTAATTGACCAATTTTACTTATTCGGCACGACATACATACACACATGTAGCTCAGCTGCATGCGTGATTCTTCAGGATCTCTGACTCAAGTGGTAAGACGATGCGTACATTGTGCTGTCTCTGGAGGCAGTATAAGATTCGTATGGTCGAGTCCTGGCCTGCCGCAGTTTGATGATTATATATATATATATATATATATATATTTTATTTAATATATATATATATATATATGTTATATATAATATATATATATATATATATATGTTATATAATATATATATATATATATATATGTTATATAATATATATATATATATATATATGTTATATAATATATATATATATATATATATATATATATATATATATATATATATATATATATATATATATATATATATATATATATATATATATATATATATATATATATATATATGAGAAAAAGAGAGAGGTTAAGAGAGTGGTGAAGCAATGTAAAAAGAGAGCAAATGAGAGAGTGGGTGAGCTGTTATCAACAAATTTTGTTGAAAATAAGAAAAAGTTTTGGAGTGAGATTAACAAGTTAAGAAAGCCTAGAGAACAAATGGATTTGTCAGTTAAAAATAGGAGAGGAGAGTTATTAAATGGAGAGTTAGAGGTATTGGGAAGATGGAGGGAATATTTTGAGGAATTGTTAAATGTTGATGAAGATAGGGAAGCTGTGATTTCGTGTATAGGGCAAGGAGGAATAACATCTTGTAGGAGTGAGGAAGAGCCAGTTGTGAGTGTGGGGGAAGTTCGTGAGGCAGTAGGTAAAATGAAAGGGGGTAAGGCAGCCGGGATTGATGGGATAAAGATAGAAATGTTAAAAGCAGGTGGGGATATAGTTTTGGAGTGGTTGGTGCAATTATTTAATAAATGTATGGAAGAGGGTAAGGTACCTAGGGATTGGCAGAGAGCATGCATAGTTCCTTTGTATAAAGGCAAAGGGGATAAAAGAGAGTGCAAAAATTATAGGGGGATAAGTCTGTTGAGTATACCTGGTAAAGTGTATGGTAGAGTTATAATTGAAAGAATTAAGAGTAAGACGGAGAATAGGATAGCAGATGAACAAGGAGGCTTCAGGAAAGGTAGGGGGTGTGTGGACCAGGTGTTTACAGTGAAACATATAAGTGAACAGTATTTAGATAAGGCTAAAGAGGTCTTTGTGGCATTTATGGATTTGGAAAAGGCGTATGACAGGGTGGATAGGGGGGGCAATGTGGCAGATGTTGCAAGTGTATGGTGTAGGAGGTAGGTTACTGAAAGCAGTGAAGAGTTTTTACGAGGATAGTGAGGCTCAAGTTAGAGTATGTAGAAAAGAGGGAAATTTTTTCCCAGTAAAAGTAGGCCTTAGACAAGGATGTGTGATGTCACCGTGGTTGTTTAATATATTTATAGATGGGGTTGTAAGAGAAGTAAATGCGAGGGTCTTGGCAAGAGGCGTGGAGTTAAAAGATAAAGAATCACACACAGGGTGGGAGTTGTCACAGCTGCTCTTTGCTGATGACACTGTGCTCTTGGGAGATTCTGAAGAGAAGCTGCAGAGATTGGTGGATGAATTTGGTAGGGTGTGCAAAAGAAGAAAATTAAAGGTGAATACAGGAAAGAGTAAGGTTATGAGGATAACAAAAAGATTAGGTGATGAAAGATTGAATATCAGATTGGAGGGAGAGAGTATGGAGGAGGTGAACGTATTCAGATATTTGGGAGTGGACGTGTCTGCGGATGGGTCTATGAAAGATGAGGTGAATCATAGAATTGATGAGGGAAAAAGAGTGAGTGGTGCACTTAGGAGTCTGTGGAGACAGAGAACTTTGTCCTTGGAGGCAAAGAGGGGAATGTATGAGAGTATAGTTTTACCAACGCTCTTATATGGGTGTGAAGCATGGGTGATGAATGTTGCAGCGAGGAGAAGGCTGGAGGCAGTGGAGATGTCATGTCTGAGGGCAATGTGTGGTGTGAATATAATGCAGAGAATTCATAGTTTGGAAGTTAGGAGGAGGTGCGGGATTACCAAAACTGTTGTCCAGAGGGCTGAGGAAGGGTTGTTGAGGTGGTTCGGACATGTAGAGAGAATGGAGCGAAACAGAATAACTTCAAGAGTGTATCAGTCTGTAGTGGAAGGAAGGCGGGGTAGGGGTCGGCCTAGGAAGGGTTGGAGGGAGGGGGTAAAGGAGGTTTTGTGTGCGAGGGGCTTGGACTTCCAGCAGGCATGCGTGAGCGTGTTTGATAGGAGTGAATGGAGACAAATGGTTTTTAATACTTGACGTGCTGTTGGAGTGTGAG
The DNA here is from genome assembly GCF_038502225.1 of Cherax quadricarinatus. Taxonomy (NCBI): domain Eukaryota; kingdom Metazoa; phylum Arthropoda; class Malacostraca; order Decapoda; family Parastacidae; genus Cherax; species Cherax quadricarinatus. The sequence goes on from NC_091292.1 coordinate 68,982,609, forward strand.
CAAAGTAACATTTATGAAGGGATTCAGGGAAACCGGCAGGCCGGACTTGAGTCCTGGAGATGGGAAGTACAGTGCCTGCACTCTGAAGGAGGGGTGTTAATGTTGCAGTTTAAAAACTGTAGTGTAAAGCACCCTTCTGGCAAGACAGTGATGGAGTGAATGATGGTGAGAGTTTTTCTTTTTCGGGCCACCCTGCCTTGGTGGGAATCGGCCAGTGTGATAATAAATAAAAAATAAATATATATATATATTATATAATATATATATATATATATATATATATATATATATATATATATATATATATATATATATATATATATATATATATATATATATATATATATATATATATATATATATATATATAATATATATATATATATATTATATATTATATATATATATATTATATAATATATATATATATATATATATATATATATATATATATATATATATATATATATATATATTATATTATATAATATATATATATATGTTATATATTATATATGTATTTATATAATATATATATATATATATATATATATATATATATATATATATATATATATATATATATATATATATATATATATATATATATATATATATATATATATATATATATATATATATAAACCTTGAATGACAAGATACAATATATTGCAAGCACTAGCACTAGCTAGTCATTATTGCTTCTCAGTGGTTCCTTCCCATGATAAAATTGTAGATCAAACATAATTGGCAATTAAACAGTGAGTACGAGTGAAAAGAATTTCCTTTCAACAGATGGTCTTGTTACAGTGACGTAACAATATTGCTGTTTCTCTCATTCATCATCCCCGTCCATGGATCAAAAATTAATACTTGCCATTCCTCACGAGCTCCCAGGTAAATATACTACTACTACTACTATTATTACTACTAAGAATAATAATACTAATAATTGTAATAATGATAATAATAATAATAATAATAATAATAATAATAATAATAATAATAATAATTATTATTATTATTATTATTATTATTATTAAAACACTAATTATGTTAATAATACTAGTAAAATAATAATTATTATTTCAATATTAATTATAATTATAAAGATAATAATACTAGCACATGGAGGTGTTGTCCCAACAATTGGGTTCTTTATTCCGGTAAAGTTCTTACTAAAGCGACCTCTTGGTATTAGTGAAGTGCTCTTGATTCAAGGGTTTGGAGCAACCCACACGTTCCTTGGATTTGATATGGTTACCATTCCCCAGACTAATCAGGTACACCAGGACAGTATTGTCTGAGTGAGACTCGTGAGGTCAGACTCACTGACCTAGCAAGGTCATGATGGTCAGAGATTTTACCCTCAAAGACCTACAATACACACCACCATGTTTTAGTATAAATAAATAAAACAGGTGTTCTCTAAAGACTTATTTCAGTGCTGATTAAAAGAACACCTTATTATTAGTTGTGTTTTAAAGTCAAAACTCAGCTTTTTCTACAATGGTGTGTTTTTAACAGTAAAGTACAGTATTTTGTTATACAATATTGGGTGTTTAATTATTAATTAAAACACACAACTGTTGTATATCCACATCAGGAGGAAAACAACAGTCAAGGACCAGGTAACCAGGCTGAGGAAGGAAGGAGGTGAGCTCACAAGAAACGACCAAGAAGTATGTGAGGAGCTCAACATGAGATGTAAAGAAGTATTTACAGTGTTGACAAAGGACTCCTGGAAGTCAGAATGAGGGTACAACAAAGGATACACCAACAAGTGCTGGATGAAATAAAAAAAAGGTTGTGGGACTGGACAACATCTCTCCGTGGGTTCTTAGAGAGGCAGCAAAGACCCTGTGTGTGCCACTAACAGTAATCCTCAACACATCAATTGAAACTGGGCAACGACCTGAGGTATGGAAGACGGCAAATGTAGTCCCAATTTTTAAGAAAGGAGACAGACACGAGGCACTAAACTACAGACCAGTGTCATTGAAGTGCATTGTATGCAAAGTCATGGAGAAGATTATGAGGAAGAGAGAGGTGGAGTATCTATAAAGAAAAAGCTTATATATGACAATCAGCACGGTTTCAGGGAAAGGAAATCCTGTATTACAAACCTGCTGGAATTTTATGACAAGGTAACGGAAGTAAGACACGAGAGACAAGGGTGAGTATATTGCATTTTTTTGGACTGCAAGAAGGCCTTTGACACAGTTCCTCACGAGAGATTAGTGCAAAAGGTAGAGGATCAGGCACGCATAACAGGAAAGGCACTGCAGTGGATCAGAGAATACCTGATAGGAAGGCAACAGTGAGTCATGGTACTTGATGAGGTGCCAGAGTAGGCACCTGTGACGAGCTGGGTTCCACAGGGGTCAGTCCTAGGACCACTGCTGTTTTTGATGTGTGAATATGATGGAAAGGACAAACTCAGAAATATCCCTGTTTGCAGACGATGTGAAGATAATGAGGAGAATTAAATCGGATGAGGATCAGGCAGGACTACAAAAGTGCCTGGACAGGCTGCAAGCCTGGTAAAGAAACTGGCTCCTGGAATTTAACTCTACCAAATGCAAAGCCATGAAGATCGGGGAAGGGCAAAGAAGACAGAAGACAGAGTATAGGCTAGGCGGCCAAAGACTGCAAACCTCGCTCAAGGAGAAAGATCTAGGAGTGAGTATAATACCGAGCACGTCTCCAGAAGCCCTTATTAACCATATAACTGCTGCAACATATGGGCGCCTGGCAAACCTGAGAATAGCTTTCCGAAATCTCGGTAAGGAATCGTTCAAGACACTGTACACTGTGTATGTCAGGTCCATACTGGAGTATGCAGCACCAGTTTGGAGCCCACACCTGGTCATGTACGTCAAGAAGTTAGAGAAAGTGCAAAGGTTTGCGACAAGACTAGTTCCAGAGCTATGGGAAATATTCTACGAAGAAAGGTTAAGGGAAATCGGCCTGACGACACTGGAGGACAGGAGGGTCAGGGGAAACATGATAACAACATACTAAATACTGTGAGGAATAGATAAGGTGGACAGAGACAGGATGTTCCAGAGATGGGACGCAGAAATAAGGGGTCACAATTGGAAGCTGAAGACTCAGGTAAGTCAAAGGAATGTTAGGAAGTATTTCTTCAGCCACAGAGTTGTCAGGGAGTGGAATAGTCTAGCAAGTGATGTAGTAGAGGCAGGAACCATACATAGTTTTAAGACGAGGTATGATAAAGCTCATGCAGGAGCGAGAGAGAGGACCCAGTAGCGGTCAGTGAAGAGACATTACTAGAAGCTGAATCTCGACCTCTGCAACCACAAATAGGTAAGTACAAATAGGTGAGTACTCACACACACACCTCTACACAAAATTTACAAACTGCAGGAATCAGATCATCCTAACAGGATAAAACAAAGAAATGGGATCTCAGCAGGTAGGACATAGAGGTAAGAGAACCATGGATGGCTAGTCTGAAGAGAAGGAATGGACATAAAGATTCAAGAGGAAAATGGAACAAGAATAGGAAAAAAAACAGGCTAAACGAGCTTTGCAATATATAATGGTGGACTAGTATCTGAAGAGAGCAAGAAGTGGGAGTTACAAGCTGCAGTTGCTGAGGTAAAGATACAGAGACTGGAGGAAGAGCTAGAAGTGCTTAAGGAGAATATAAAAATGAGAACTGAAAGGAGCAAGGTGGTGGAAATAAAAAAATCAGTGAACAGCAATGGGACTAAGATGTCTCTTGCAGAAATAATATCAGGCCACCGGGGTGTCCAGGAAATGATAAAGGAAAGTAAAAAGGGCATGCTTATGTGAGATTCAAAGATACAGAGTGAAAAAATGGGAAGAAGAGAGGGAGAAGTTAACAATATTCATGAGCTTCATGAGGATGAAGGGAGAACCTATGATGAAAGAAGACATTTGGAGGAAAAAGAGATTGAGAGCATCATCACAATAACAGGAGAGAAGGACATATCCCAGGTAACAGTTTTTCACAGACTTGGGAGGTATTCATGGAGAAGAATGAAACATTCAAAATAGAAGTGGTACAGAACAGGATGCTACAACAGAAACCACTGTTAAGATCTTCTGAGAATATCAGCGAGTGTACAATGACTGCGACAGAACACAAAAAATATGGGAATAACTAAGAGTTAATGTAAGAAGACACCTGTGGAAAGAAAGAGAGACAAGACAGGCATCGACAAACATAAAAGCAAGTGCTCACAGAACCCTCCCTCAATCCTTACCACCCCATACCAAACACAATAACCAGAAACGAACCACATTCCACAGCCCCCACCCCAGCACTAATACAACCATCGCAGCAGCCTGTCATAATATCCCGTCCTGCCTTCCAAACACCTAGTCTGCACCATCCTCTTCCTCCTCCTAAAATACAGTACTTGAAAGGAAACTGAAGGTATGGAACACCAATGCAGATGGAATGTCAAATAAGACTGAGGAGTGTCAAGAACGAATCAGTGAAGCATCCCTGGACATCATAGCCCTCATGGAGGGCTCAGGATATGACATCCTTCCAAATGGATGTCATATCCTGAGGAAAGATAGAGGGAACAGAGGGGAATAGGAGTTGCTATGCTCATTAAGAACCAGTGGAAGTTTGAGGAAATTGGAGGACTGGATAGAGAGGAAGCAGATGACTTCATTATAGGAATGCTTCAGACTGGGGATCTAAAGGTGATGATAGCAGTGATGTACAAAATACAACTTAAGACCATGATAAGAGTACAACGTGAACAATAGAGCTATGTGAATACACTAACCGAGGTGGCCAGAAGGGCCGACATGGGAAGGACAAAGTTACTCGTCATGAGAGATTTCAATCCCAAGAGTGACTAGTAAAACCTAGAGCCAAATCGGAGAGGAGGGGGTGACCAAGAAACATGGAAAACTAAGGTGCTGGAGACAGAACTGAAGAGCCTCATGCACAATTGTTAGGATACACAGAGGGAGGGAGAGAGCGCGCGAGGAAGTTGTTCCAGCAAGGCTGGACCTCATATTCACCTTGAACAGTTCAGATATAGGGGTATTACACATGAACGGCTCCTTAGTTCTAGTGACAATGTGGTCCTGAGTATGGAATAAATAATACAGTTAACAGTGGAAAATGAAGCAGCACAAGGAGGACGAGAGAAGCCAAACTTCAAAAAGGTCACTACACAGGTATGAGGCGATTCCTGCAAGAGGTGCAGTGGGAATGAGAACTAACTAGAGGGAAAAAACAGCAAATGAAACGGTGGAATGAGTGACCACAAACTGCAGGGAGGCAGAGAAGTTCATACTAAGTGGCAACAGAAAAAATGGAAAGACCAGAGTGAGCCCATGGTTTACCTGGAGGTGTCAAGAAGCATGGAAAAAAGTAAAGAAGACAAAGGACTCAAGAACACAAGGAGTTGTGCAGAAAAAACAAAAACGAATATAGAAGGATAAGGAGAGAGGCCCAGCGGCAATGTGAGAATGATAAAGCATTAAAAAATCTGACACAAAGTTATTATACTGTCACTTTAGGAGTAAAACAACAGTCAAGGACCAGGTAATGAGACTAAGGAAGGAAAGAAGGGTGCTCACAAAAAGTGACCAGGAAGTATGTGAAGAGCGTAACACAAGATTTAGAGAAGGATTAACAGTAGAGACAGAAATGCTTCCAGCAAACCGAGGCAGTAGGGTGAGCCAGCAAGTGCTGTACACAATGCTCATAACCAAGGAGGAAGTAAGAACTACTAGGTGAAATAGATATCTTAAAGGCGGTGGACCCAGATAACATCTCTCCATGGGTCCTGAGAGAGGGAGCAGAGGAACTGTGCGTGTGCCTCTAGTAGCAACCTTCAACAAATCTAACGAAACAAGGCAATTGCCTGAGGTGTGAAAGAGAGCAAATGTAGTTCTAATTTTTAAGAAAGGAGACGGACAGACAGCATTAAATTACATCCCAATGTCACTGATATGTTAGTATGTAAAGTCATGGAAGTTATGTCACAAATCTATTTGAGTTCTATGACAAAGTAACAGAAATTAGACAGGAGAAAGAGGGATGGATAGATTGTATCTTTTTGGACTGTAAGAAGGCTTCTGGCACAGTACCACACAAGAGAAAAACCGCTAGAAGAGCAGGCAGGAATAGTAGGGAAAGCACTGCAGCGCATCAAGGAATACTTGACAGGGAGGAAACAGCGAGTGTTGGTACATGATGAGGTGTGAGAGAGGGCCCATGTGTCGAGTGGGTTCCAAAAGATTCATTCCTACTTCCGGTGCCGTTTCTTGTATATGTAGATGATATGAGGTAAAGAACAGATTCAGAGGTGTCCCTGTCTGCCGACGATGTGAAACTAATGAGGAGACTATAAACAGACGAGGATAAGGTAAGATTACAAGGGGATATGAATAGGCTGCAAGCCTAGAGCGACGAATGACTTTTGGAGTTTAACACCAGCAAGTGCAGAGTCATGAAGATTGAGGAAGAAAAAAGAAGATCGCAGACGGATTACAGGACAGGGGATCAAATGTTGCAAACTTCACTTAAGGAAAAGGATCTTGGGTTAAGCATTATACCAAGCATATCACATGAGGTGCACATCGATGGTATAACTGATGCAGCAGATGGGCGCTTGGCAAACCTGAGAATAGTATTTCGACATCTAAGTAAGGAGTCATTGTCGACAAGGGGTGGGTTGATTGCATCTTCTTGGACTGCAAGAAGGCCTTTGACACAGTTCCTCACAAGTGATTAATGCAGAAGCTAGAGGATCAGGCGCATATAACAGGAAGGGCACTGCAATGGATCAGAGAATACCTGATTACCAACAGACCCCTGGCAGTCTTCAAGCTGGCACTGGACAAGCACCTAAAGTCAGTTCCTGATCAGCCGGGCTGCGGCTCGTACGTTGGTTTGCGTGCAGCCAGCAGCAACAGCCTGGTTGATCAGGCTCTGATCCACCAGGAGGCCTGGTCACAGACCGGGCCGCGGGGGCGTTGACCCCCGGAACTCTCTCCAGGTAAACTCCAGGTAAACAGGGAGGAAACAATGAGTCATGGTACGTGATGAGGTATCACAGTGGGTACCTGTGACGAGAGGAGTCCCACAGGGGTCGGTCCTAGAATCCGACCCCTGTGGTATATGTAAGCGACATGATGGAAGGGTTAGACTCAGAAGTGTCCCTGTTCGCAGATGTTGTGAAGTTAATGAGGAGAATTAAATCAGATGAGGATCAGGCAGGACTTCAAAGAGACCTGGACAGACTGGACACCTGGTCCAGCAACTGGCTTCTCGAATTTAACAACGTCAAATGCAAAGCAATGAAGATCGGGAAAGGGCACAGAAAACCGCAAACGGAGAATAGGCTAGGTGGCCAAAGACTGCAAACCTTGATCAAGGAGAAAGATCTTGGGGTGAGTATAACACTGAACATGTCTCCGGAAACACACCAACCAGATAACTACTGCAGCATATGGGCGCCTGGCAAACCTGAGAACAGCGTTCCGATACCTTAGTAAGGAATCGTTCAAGACAATGTACACCGTGTACGTAAGACCCATTCTGGAGTATGCAGCACCTGTTTGGAACCCGCACTTGATCAAGCACATAAAGAAATTAGAGAAAGTGCAAAGGTTTGCGACAAGGTTAGTTCCTGAGCTAAGGGGAATGTCCTATGAAGAAATATTAAGGGAAATCGGCCTGACGACACTGGAGGACAGGAGGGTCAGGAGAGACATGATAACGACATATGAAATACTGTGCGGAATAGACAAGGTGGACAAAGACAGGATGTTCCAGTGAGGGGACACAGAAACAAGAGGTCACAATTGGAAGTTGAAGACTCACATGAGTCAAAGGGATGTTAGGAAGTATTTCTTTAATCAAAGAGTTGTCAGGCAGTGGAATAACCTAGAAAGTGACGTAGTGGAGGCGGGAACCTAACATAGTTTTAAGACGAGGTTTGATAAAGCTCATGGAGCAGGGAGAGAGAGGACCCAGTAGCAACCAGTGAAGAGGCGGGGCCAGGAGCTAAGACTCGACCCCTGCAACCACGAATAGGTGAGTACAAATAGGTGAGTACACACACACACACACACACACACTAAGAAACACACACACACACTAAGAAACACACACACACACACACACTCACACACACACACACACACACACACACACACACACACACACACACACACACACACACACACACACACACACACACACACACACACACACCCATACATACACTATGTGTACCCCTAACAACAATATTCAATACATCTATCGAAACAGAGAGATTGCCTGAGGCATGGAAGACAGCAAATGTAGTCCCAATCTTTAAAAAAGGAGACAGACATGAAGCATTAAACTACAGACCAGTGTCACTGACATGTATAGTATGCAAAATCACGGAGAAGATTATCAGGAGAAGAGTGGTGGAACACCTAGAAAGGAATGATCTCATTAACAGCAGCCAACATGGTTTCAGGGACGGGAAATCCTGTGTCACAAACCTACTGGAGCTCTATGACATGGTGACAGCAGTAAGACAAGAGAGAGAGGGGTGGGTGGATTGCATATTCTTGGACTGCAAGAAGGCGTTTGACACAGTACCACACAAGAGATTGGTGCAAAAACTGGAGGACCAAGCAGGGATAACAGGGAAGGCACTACAATGGATCAGGGAATACTTGTCAGGAAGACAGCAGCGAGTTATGGTACGTGGCGAGGTGTCAGAGTGGGCACCTGTGACCAGCGGGGTCCCACAGGGGTCAGTCCTAGGACCAGTGCTGTTTCTGGTATTTGTGAACGACATGACGGAAGGAATAGACTCTGAGGAGTCCCTGTTTGCAGATGACGTGAAGTTGATGAGAAGAATTCACTCGATCGAAGACCAGGCAGAACTACAAAGGGATCTGGACAGGCTGCAGACCTGGTCAAGCAATTGGCTTTTGGAGTTCAATCCCACCAAGTGCAAAGTCATGAAGATTGGGGAAGGTCAAAGAAGACCGCAGACGGAGTACAGTCTAGGGGGCCAGAGACTGCAAACCTCACTCAAGGAAAAAGATCTTGGGGTGAGTATAACACCAGGCACATCTCCTGAAGCGCACATCTCCTGAAGCGCACATCAATCAAATAACTGCTGCAGCATATGGGCGCCTAGCAAACCTCAGAACAGCATTCCGACATCTTAATAAGGAATCGTTCAGGACCCTGTACACCGTGTACGTTAGGCCCATATTGGAGTATGTGGCACCAGTTTGGAACCCACACATAGACTAGCACGTAAAGAAACTAGAGAAAGTGCAAAGGTTTGCAACAAGACTAGTCCCAGAGCTAAGAGGTATGTCCTACGAGGAGAGGTTAAGGGAAACCAACATGACGACACTGGAGGACAGGACAGATAGGGGGGACATGATAACGACATACAAAATACTGAGAGGAATTGACAAGGTGGACAAAGACAGGATGTTCCAGAGATTGGACACAGTAACAAGGGGACACAGTTGGAAGTTGAAGACACAGATGAATCACAGGGATGTTAGGAAGTATTTCTTCAGCGACAGAGTAGTCAGTAAGTGGAATAGTTTGGGAAGCGATGTAGTAGAGGCAGGATCCATACATAGCTTTAAGCAGAGGTATGATAAAGCTCACGGCTCAGGGAGAGTGACCTAGTAGCGATCAGTGAAGAGGCGGGGCCAGGAGCTCGGACTCGACCCCCGCAACCTCAACTAGGTGAGTACACGCACACACTTGCTAACTTGCACATGTGCACACATGCACACGAGCTTTACATCTCATGGTAACTAGCGTGTCTTTTAAAAACAGTTGCGGGTCTCAGAAGTTATTGTGAAGAGGCAGAAATATCGAGTAAGATAGGTCTATGAAGGGAAAACGGGCAGCAAGGCTCAAGTGAACTATGGAACAAGAGTGGAAAATAAGGCTAAACGATTTTAGCAATAAAATGCAGATGTCTGCAGAGGCTAGGATACAGAGCCTAGAAGAGGAACAGAAGAAGAGCGGTCGGGGAATGACATCAGGAACAATAACATCAGCAACCAGTATTGGGGCTGAAGGATGGGAAGGAGATTAGCCCCCAACATACGTGCTTTCATGCCCCAAGGGGATCCAGGAAGTGTTAAAGGAAGCAACAATAGAGATACATAATTTGAATGCAGAGATATGGAGGGAAATGAAATGGAAAGAGGAGAGAGAGGTAGGTCAGTATATATTCATGGGTTTCACGAGGCAAAAGGGAGGACATGCAAAGAAAGACAATAGAGGTGAGGAAAAATGAGATTGGAAATATCATCAAACAAACAGGGAAGGAGGATATGACCGAGGTGATAAATTTTCAGGGAATAGGGGATAATCGAGAGGAAAAAAAATAGCCCAGTCAAATTGATTTTCCAGGAAGAAATAGTGTGAAACAGGATCTTGCAGCAGAAGCCACAGCTCAAGAATTCACCCCAATACCAGGTGTACCCCTACCAAAAAAGAACACATAAAGAATAAGAGAAACTGAAAGAGTGCATACAAAGATGCAAAGGCCAGGGAAAAGAGAAATGGATAGAGACAGGCAGGAGAGCCCAGACTCGGGAGGACCAGCAAATACTCTGCAGAACCACCCACAGAACACCGTCAATCCCTACAAACCCACTGGAACCACACTCCACATTCAGCCCCCACACCTCTCACATCCCTAACACAAGCTCCATCTTTACAGAGGCCTCTCATGGTATCCTGCCCAGTCTCCCTCTCCCCCAGCCCCCACAAACTCCTTAGAATTCAGTATTGGGAATGAAGCTGAAGATATGGTTCTCCAATGCAAATGGAATAAAAAACAAGAGTGAGGAGCGACATGAACGAGTCATGGAGGCATCCCCAAGACATCATAGCACTCACAGAAACAAAGCTCATCGGGATGAAAACAGATGCGAGGTTTCCAGCTGGTTATCAGATCCTGAGGAAAGTAGATGGAATAAAGGGCTAGGTGGAAGAACCGCACTACTAATAAAAAAAGCAGTGGTGTTTTGAGGAGCTGAGAGGAATGGACAGAAGTGGAAGCAAGGAACACTTCAGACTTTCAGACTGAGGTTCTGAAGGTGGTGATTTCAGTGATGTACAACCCACTAGCTGACATGGGCCCTGCCGCATAAGCAGGACAAAGTTACTAGTTAAGAGGGATTTCAACCACAAGGAGATCGACTGGTAAAACCTGGAGCCATATAGGCGACCAGAAACGTGGATTTCTAAGATACAGGAGGAGGTACTGGAAATCTTCATACACCAACGTATTAGCGACACTATCAGTGAGGAGAGGAACAACCAGCAGGGGCTGGGCCCTGTATTCACAATGAGTAGCTCTGACATTGCGGATATTATATATGAAAAGCCCCTTGGCACTAATGATCGCATCTTCCTGTGATTAGAATACATTAAATAGTTAACAGTGGAAAGTGAAGAAACATGAAAAGGACAAGCCAAATTTCAAAAGAGGGGACTGCACAGGCATGAGGCAATTTCTGTATGAGGTGCGGTGGGAAAGAGAACCGGAGGGAAGAATATTAAATGAAATAATGTAAAATGGGACCACAAACTGCAGGGAGGTAGAGAAGGAAGAGAAATCGAGAAAACCCTTGTTTCACCCGAAGGTGTAAGGACACCAAAGTTTAGTGTGTTTGATCATGGGTAAAAGTGAAGAAGACATAAGAACCAGGAAAATAAGGAGATGAGCCTAAAAGGCAAGAAATGAATATGCGGCAATATGAGAATGACGTATCATCTAAGGCCAAATCTGACCCAAAGCTGTTGTACAGCTATATCAGGAGGAAAACAACAGTCAGGGGCCAGGTAATTAGGCTGAGGAAGGAAGGAGGGGAGCTCAAAAGAAATGATCAGGAAGTATATGAAGAGTTCAGCACATGATTTAGGGAAGTATTCTTAGTGAAGACAGAGAGGCTTCAAGCAAACCGTTGTGTGTCCAGCGAGTGCTGGACACACAACGCACAACTGAGGAGGAGGTGAAGAGAGTGCTAAACACCTCAAAGGGTCCTGAAAGAGGGAGCAGAGGAAGTGTGTGCCACTAAAATCAGTCTTTAGGACATCTATAGTACCTGAGGTGTGGAAGACAGCAAAAGTAATACCTAATTTTAAGGAAGGAGACACACATGCAGCATTAAATTACAGGCCAGTGTTACTGACATGTATAGCATGCAAAGTCATGGAGAAGGTTATCAAGAGAAGAGTGGTGGAGCACTTAGAAAGGAATGATCTTATACTTGCTAACCAGAACGGTTTCAGGAAGAGAGAGAGAGAGAGAGAGAGATTCAGAAGTGTCCCTGTTTGCAGGGACATGAAGCTAATGCGAAGAATTCAAGCAGACGAGGCTCAGGTAAGGAATCTGAACAGGCTGCAAACCTGTTCCGACAAATGGCTCCTGGAATTTAACCTCATCAAGTACAGTCATGGAGCTTGAGGAGGGTCAAAGAAAAAGGCACTGAGTACATGTCAGAAGGTAAAAGACTTCAAATCTTACTCATGGAAAAGGATCATGGGGTGAGCATCATCCCTAATGCATCCATTAAAGCGTTCATCGTCCAAATAACTGCTGCAGCATATGGGCACCTGGCAAACCTAGTAACAGAGTTTCGACATCTAGTAAGGAGTCATTCACGACACTTTACACCGTATTGGAGTCTCCAGCACCAGTATGTAACCAACACCTGGTCAAGCATGTCAAAAAATTAGAGAAAAGTGCAAAGGTTTGTATCAAGGCTAGTCCCGGAGCTAGGAGTCGAGTTCCATTACCCTCTTCTCCTAAGAGAAGAGGTTATGGAACTCAACCTGATGACACTGGAAGAAAGAAGGGATGGGGGACGTGATAATGCTGTATATATAATACTGAGAGGAATTGATATGATGGACAAGGACAGGTTTCAGATCTGGGCCAGAGCAATAAGGGGCAACAAGTGGAAACTGAAAATTAAGATAAATCACACGGATGTTAGGAAATATTTCTTTAGCTTTAGAGTTGTCAGGAAGTGGAACAATCTGGAAAGAAATGTAGTAGAAGCAGAATCCATACATAACTTTAAGAGGAGGTACGACAAAACTCTTGGGGCAGGGAGAGAGTAGACCTTAGTAGCTACCAGCGAAGGGGCGGTGGCCAGGAGCTGTGACCGATCCCTGCAACCACAAAAAGGTGAGCACAGGGAACAACGCCACACTGAATGCTGGTGGAGGGAACACCACCACACTGAGTACTGGTGGAGGGAACACCACAACACTGAGTACTGGTGGAGGGAACACCACAACACTGAGTAATGGTGGAGGGAACACCACAACACAGAGTACTGGTGGAGGGAACACCACAACACTGAGTACTGGTGGAGGAAACACTACAAAACTGAGTACTTGTGGAGGGAACACCACAACACTGAGTACTGGTGGAGGGAACACCACAACAATGAGTACTGATGGAGGGAACACCACAACACTGAGTACTGGTGGAGGGAACACCACAACACTGAGTACTGGTGGAGGGAACACCACAACACTGAGTACTGGTGGAGGGAACACCACAACACTGAGTACTGGTGGAGGGAACACCACAACACTGAGTACTGGTGGAGGGAACACCACAACACTGAGTACTGGTGGAGGGAACACCACAACACTGAGTACTGGTGGAGGGAACACCACAACACTGAGTACTGGTGGAGGGAACACCACAACACTGAGTACTGGTGGAGGGAACACCACAACACTGAGTACTGGTGGAGGGAACACCACAACACTGAGTACTGGTGGAGGGAACACTACAACACTGAGTACTGGTGGAGGGAACACCACAACACTGAGTACTGGTGGAGGGAACACCACAACACAGAGTACTGGTGGAGGGAACACCACAACACTGAGTACTGGTGGAGGGAACACCACAACACTGAGTACTGGTGGAGGGAACACCACAACACAGAGTACTGGTGGAGGGAACACCACAACACTGAGTATTGGTGGAGGGAACACCACAACACAGAGTACTGGTGGAGGGAACACTGCTGTAGGTTCAGGTGTAGGAGCAGGAGTCAAGAGGGATAAAACTGCCGCCCCACTGGTCAAGAGTACACACACACACTCACACACACACACACACACACTCACACACACACACACACACTCACACACATGCACACACACACAAACACACACACACACACACACACACACACACACACACACACACACACACACACACACACACAGTCTAGGGGGCCAGAGACTACAAGCCTCACTCAAGAAAAAAGATCTTGGGGTGAGTATAACACCAGGCACATCTCCTGAAGCGCACATCAACCAAATAACTGCTGCAGCATATGGGCGCCTGGCAAACCTCAGAACAGCATTCCGACATCTTAATAAGGAATCGTTCAGGACCCTGTACACCGTGTACGTTAGGCCCATATTGGAGTATGCGGCACCAGTTTGGAACCCACACCTAGCCAAGCACGTAAAGAAACTAGAGAAAGTGCAAAGGTTTGCAGCAAGACTAGTCCCAGAGTTAAGAGGTATGTCCTATGAGGAGAGGTTAAGGGAAATCAATCTGACGACACTGGAGGACAGGAAAGACAGGGGGGACATGATAACGACTTACAAAATACTGAGAGGAATTGACAAGGTGGACAAAGACAGGATGTTCCAGAGACTGGACACAGCAACACGGGGACACAGTTAGAAGCTGAAGACACAGATGAATCAAAGGGATGTTAGGAAGTATTTCTTCAGCCACAGAGTAGTCAGGAAGTGGAATAGTTTGGGAAGCGATGTAGTGGAGGCAGGATCCATACATAGCTTTAAGCAGAGGTACGATAAAGCTCATGGTTCAGGGAGAGTGACCTAGTAGCGACCAGTGAAGAGGCGGGGCCAGGAGCTTGGACTCGACCCCTGCAACCTCAACTAGATGAGTGCAACTAGGTGAGTACACACACACACACACACACACACACATACACACACACACACACACACACACACAGACACATACACACACACACACACACACACAGACACATACACACACACACACATACACACACACACACACACACACACACACACACACACACACACACACACACACACATACACACACACACACACACACACACACACACTCACACACACACACACACATACACACACACACACACAAACACACACACATACACACACACATTCACACAGACATTCACACACACACACACATACTCACACACACACACACATACACACACACACACACATACACACACACACACACACACACACACATATACACACACATACACACACTCACACACACACACACACACACACACACACACACACACATACACACACACACACATACACATATGCACACACACACACACACACACATACACACATACACACATACACACATACACACACACACACACACACACACACACACACACACACACACATACACACAGACGTAGTGTAGTGGGTCACAAGCGCCAGGCTCCGAGAATCTTAGTGCTTTTAGGGCGTGTTTTAGCAGCTAGAAGCAACCAGTGTTAGTGACAACGTCAGTGAACAACCCTATAAGTGATAATCAAAGTATTAGCAAAAATAAATAAAGTAAAGGTGAGAGAAAGCCTGAAATTATACAACAAAATTTCAAAGTGCCAGTTCGTTGAGGCCTAGTTGGCACTTGTTGCCACATTGTTACACATATACAAATTACAAAGCGAGTGACTAAAGAGAAAAGATCAAATAGAATTAAGAGAGGTTGGCTAACGACAAACTGTGATGTAGCACACAGCGTGAACAAGCTAGCCAGAAAGGGGATATATATATATATATATATATATATATATATATATATATATATATATATATATATATATATATATATATATATATATATATATATATATATACTACATATACATAAATATATATAAGCAGAGGTGGTGGCAGCAGTAGGCCTGAGGAAGTAGCGCCGCCATAACAGGTTGGGTGTCATCACAAATAAGAAGTGTACTTACCAAAAGTGAAGTGTAAATTATAAAAGTAGCAGTATACAAGTGATAATTGTGGTAAATGAGGACTCAAAAGGGCAACGAGAAAAGAATAGCTGAAGAAGTCAGCGGCGGAAGGGCGAGGTGCACGAGTCATCGTACAGCGAGCATCGTACAGCGAGCATCGTACATCAGGCATCTGGCTGGACGTCCCCTCTGAGGAGTAACGTACAAATCACCTGTTTGTGGTTGGCGGGAGGTTTTGAGTGGTAGAGCCGGCCCTCCGGTCACTGGTAGCTATCACAAACCCTGCTCCATAGGGATTATCATACACACAACACCTAGCAGTAGTAGGAAGATAAAATTTGTAGGAGCAAGGAATAGGCAGGAGGATTAAGTCGTGGCTAATGGGACTACAGCCCTGACAACAGTTTCGAGAGATAATGTTTTAGGACACAAAGACAGTACAATCTGAGAAGCAAGTATTGGGTACACATGTAAAAGGTAGTACATAACTGGGTGAAAGAATGACTTGTTAACACACGCTAGTATTATAATTATTAGAATTACTCTCAGTGTTTATGGTATCTTATTAGTATTACGGATACACAGGGGTGAATTGTATTTCTGAGACATATAAACAACTGACGTGCTCACACACACACACGCGCGCACACACATACACTCGGGGCCAGGAGCTGAGTCTCGACCCCTGAAACCACAACTAGGTGAGTACACACAGCTGATCCTTGGAATTTGACCGCGTCCCCTCACCCCCCCACGCACCTTTCCCTCCCCCACAGACCTTTCCCCTCCCCCGCTCTTGCCTTCACTCCCTCCTCCCTCCTATCTTTCCCTCCCTCACGTTTCTCTCTCTCATAGCCTTTTTCCCTCCCCTTCCCCCTACTCTTTCTTTCTCTCTCTCCCTCCCTCTTTCTCTCTCTCTCTCTCTCTCTCTCTCTCTCTCTCTCTCTCTCTCTCTCTCTCTCTCTCTCTCTCTCTCTCTCTCTCTTTCTCTCCCTCACTCCCATAACCCTATCTCTCACCCTCCTCTCTCTCTATAGGCTTCTCTCTCCATCTCTCCATTTCTCTCTCTCATAGCCTTTTCCCTCGCCCTCCTTTCTCCCTTTATCTCTCTCTCCCTCTCCCTCTCTTTCTCCCTCTCTCTACCCTTTCTCTCCCTCCTCACATTTCTCTCTCTCTCCCCCTTGGTCTTATCCCTCACCCCCATACTCTCTCCTCTCTCTCCCTCTTTCTACCCTTTCTCTCTCCTCTCTCTCCCTCTTTCTACCCTTTCTCTCTCCTCTCTCTCCCTCTTTCTACCCTTTCTCTCTCCCCCTCGCACCCTCTCCCTCTAGCCTTCTGTCTGTGGTAAAAAAAAAAAAAAAAAAAAAAAATGGGTGGCCCTAGAGGACGGAAAACCAGAGATCTGGTAGACGAACCAGGGAGGAAAGACTGGGAGTTAGAGCTCCAAAAAAGGGAGGAAGAGTGGGGAAGGAAGATAGTAGAGCTTGGTAAGAAAATGGAGGAGCGGATAGCTGAAGAGTGCAGGAAGTGGGAAGTACAGGTCTTAGCAGCAGAAGCTAGGATACAGTGCTTAGAAGAGAAACTGCAAAGCCTGAAACAGATTAGAGAGACAAATGACAATTCAGATGTGACATCAGGAAATTCAATGTCAGGCGCAGACAAGGGGACGGTAAGCAACAACGGAGACATGCCGTACACGAAGGCCCTATCAGACCCACGTGGGGCCAGGGAAAAGACGAGGAGCACACTAAGATCAAATGACAGGTCCGAAGACAATGAAGGTATGCTATATGCAGAGATTCTAACAGCCAACTGCAGTAGCAAGGGACAGCTGGTCAGGAAAGACAGTTCACTGAGAATAGAAGTTTCAGATATGACAGGGACTGAAGGCAAGAACATGTCAATGGAAGGAAATAAAATGCCTCAGAGGAAGCAGATGGAGACTCAGTGGGAGGAGGAAAGGGCGAGGTCAGTTTTTGTGTACGGGCTCCAAGAAGCCAAGGGGGACAACTTTGAAGAAATAAAACAGGAGGAGAAAAAAAATGATTGAAGGCATCATGAAAACAATAGGTGAGGGCGATATGACCCAGGTGACAAATTTTCAGAGAATTGGGTGGTTTGCGAGTGGAAGGATACGGCCTGTCAGAGTAACTTTCAAGGAAGAATCAGTTCGAACCAGGATTCTGCAAGAGAAAGCAAGACTGAGGGACAAAGAGGGGTACCAGAGAGTATACCTCGACCGCGACAGAACACAAGAAGAAAGGACTACACTGAAAGAGAGGGTACATAGACGCAAGGAGGAACGAGAGGCAATGACGAAAATGAGCAGGACCCAGACACAGGAGGAAGGGCAAACACACCCCACAGAATCTCCCACCAAAAGACTCCAACCGCGACATTCCCAACGCAACTGAGCAACCTATACTACAACCCACTCACTGTTCCCTCTGCCACCAACCCCCATATCACAAACCTCACCCCAACAGCTGTCCCTTATGGGCATTCTGACCCCACCCCCATCATCACAAACCCCACCTACACCACAGCCCCATATAGGCCCCCACCAAGGCTCTCGCTCCCCCAACCCCAATATTCTTGCATGACCACAATGATAGAAAAGAAACTGAAAGTTTGGTACACAAACGCGGATGGAATAACGAATAAACATGAGGAGTGGAACGAAAGAATCAGTGAAAAATCCCCAGACATCATAGCAGTCACAGAAACAAAACTCGCTGAGACAATAACAGACACAATCTTCCCAACAGGATATCAGATCCTGAGGAAAGATAGAAGGAGTAGAGGGGGAGGAGGGGTTGCACTGCTCATAAAACACCGATGGGGATTTGAGGAAATGGAAGGCATGGACATGATTGGAGAAAGAGACTACATTGTAGGTACAATTCAGTCCGGAGAACATTAAGTAGTCATTGGAGTGATGTATAACCCACCACAGAACTGCAGGAGGCCAAGAGAGGAGTACGAAGAAAACAACAGGGTGATGGTGGACACACTGGCTGAGGTGGCAAGAAGAGCTCACTCGAGCAGAGCAAAGTTACTGGTAATGGGCGATTTCAACCACAGGGAGATCGACTGGGAAAACCTGGAGCCACATGGGGGTCCCGAAACATGGAGAGCCAAGATGATGGATGTGGTACTTGAAAACCTCATGCATCAACATGTCAGGGACACAACCAGAGAGAGAGGGGAGGATGAGCCAGCAAGACTGGATCTTGTGTTCACCCTGAGCAGTTCAGACATTGAGGATATCACTTACGAGAGGCCCCTTGGAGCTAGCGATCACGTGGTTCTGAGTTTTGATTATATAGTAGAGTTACAAGTGGAGAAGGTAACAGGAACTGAAGGGGACAGGCCAAACTATAAAAGGGGGGACTACACAGGTATGAGAAACTTCCTGCAGGAGGTTCAGTGGGACAGAGAAATGGTAGGAAAATCAGTAAACGAGATGATGGAATATGTGGCAACAAAGTGCAAGGAGGCAGAGGAAAGTTTTGTTCCCAAGGGAAACAGAAATAATAGGAAGACCAAAACGAGTCCTTGGTTTACCCGAAGGTGTAGGGAGGCAAAAACTAAGTGCAACAGAGAATGGAAAAGGTACAGGAGGCATAGGACCAAGGAAAACAAGGAGATTAGTAGAAGAGCCAGAAACGAGTATGCACAGATAAGGAGGGAGGCCCAGCGACAGTATGAAAACGACATAGCATCGAAAGTCAAATCTGACCCGAAACTGCTGTATAGCCACATTAGGAGGAAGACAACAGTCAAGGACCAGGTGATAAGGCTGAGGAAAGAAGGTGGAAAACTCACAAGAAACGATCAAGAGGTATGTGAGGAGCTCAACACGAGATTTAAGGAAGTATTTACAGTAGAGACAGGAAGGACTCTGGGGGGACAGACCAGATGGGGACACCAGCAAGGAATACACCAACAAGTGTTGGACGACATACATACAGATGAGGAGGAGGTGAAGAAACTGCTAAGGGACATCGATACCTCAAAGGCAATGGGACCGGACAACATCTCCCCGTGGGTCCTTAGAGAGGGAGCAGATATGTTGTGCGTGCCACTTACCACAATCTTCAACACGTCCCTGGAAACTGGGCAACTACCTGAGGTATGGAAGACGGCAAATGTAGTTCCCATTTTTAAAAAAAGGAGACAGAAAAGAGGCACTAAACTATAGACCTGTGTCATTGACGTGTATAGTATGCAAAATTATGGAGAATATTATCAGGAGGAGAGTGGTGGAGCACCTGGAACGGAACAAGAGTATAAATGCCAACCAGCACAGATTCACGGAAGGCAAATCCTGTGTCACAAACCTTCTGGAGTTTTATGATAAAATAACAGAAGTAAGACACGAGAGAGAGGGGTGGGTTGATTGCATCTTCTTGGACTGCAAGAAGGCCTTTGACACAGTTCCTCACAAGAGATTAGTGCAGAAGCTAGAGCATCAGGCGCATATAACAGGAAGGGCACTGCAATGGATCAGAGAATACCTGACAGGGAGGCAACAAAGGGTCATGGTACGTAATGATGTATCACAGTGGGCACCTGTGACGAGCGGGGTCCCACAGGGGTCGGTCCTAGGACCAGTGCTATTTTTGGTATATGTGAACGACATGATGGAAGGGTTAGACTCAGAAGTGTCCCTGTTTGCAGATGATGTGAAGTTAATGAGGAGAATTAAATCTGATGAGGACCAGGCAGGACTTCAAAGAGACCTGGACAGACTGGACACCTGGTCCAGCAAATGGCTTCTCGAATTTAATCCTGCCAAATGCAAAGTCATGAAGATAGGGGAAGGGCACAGAAGACCACAGACAGAGTATAGGCTAGGTGGCCAAAGACTGCAAACCTCACTCAAGGAGAAAGATCTTGGGGTGAGTATAACACCGAGCATGTCTCCGGAAGCACACATCAATCAGATAACTGCTGCAGCATATGGGCGCCTGGCAAACCTGAGAACAGCATTCCGATACCTTAGTAAGGAATCGTTCAAGACACTGTACACCGTGTATGTCAGGCCCATACTGGAGTATGCAGCACCTGTTTGGAACCCGCACTTGATAAAGCACATCAAGAAACTAGAGAAAGTACAAAGGTTTGCGACAAGGTTAGTTCCAGAGCTAAGGGGAATGTCCTATGAAGAAAGATTAAGGGAAATCGGCCTGACGACACTGGAGGACAGGAGGGTCAGGGGAGACATGATAACGACATATAAAATACTGCGTGGAATAGACAAGGTGGACAAAGACAGGATGTTCCAGGGAGGGGACACAGAAACAAGAGGCCACAATTGGAAGTTGAAGACACAAATGAGTCAGAGAGATATTAGGAAGTATTTCTTCAGTCATAGAGTTGTAAGGCAGTGGAATAGCCTAGAAAATGACGTAGTGGAGGCAGGAACCATACACAGTTTTAAGACGAGGTTTGATAAAGCTCATGGAGCGGGGAGAGAGAGGGCCCAGTAGCAACCGGTGAAGAGGCGGGGCCAGGAGCTAAGACTCGATCCCTGCAACCACAAATAGGTGAGTACACACACACACACACACACACACACACACACACACACACACACACACACACACACACATACAAACACCCTCATAAACACATACACACACACACACACACACACACACACACACTCACACACACACACACACACACACACACACACACACCAGTGCTATTTTTGGTATATGTGAACGACATGACGGAAGGGTTGGATTCAGAAGTGTCCCTGTTTGCAGATGATGTGAAGTTAATGAGGAGAATTAAATCTGATGAAGACCAGGCAGGACTTCAAAGAGACCTGGACAGACTGGACACCTGGTCCAGCAAATGGCTTCTCGAATTTAATCCTGCCAAATGCAAAGTCATGAAGATAGGGGAAGGGCACAGAAGACCACAGACAGAGTATAGGCTAGGTGGCCAAAGACTGCAAACCTCACTCAAGGAGAAAGATCTTGGGGTGAGTATAACACCGAGCATGTCTCCGGAAGCACACATCAATCAGATAACTGCTGCAGCATATGGGCGCCTGGCAAACCTGAGAACAGCATTCCGATACCTTAGTAAGGAATCATTCAAGACACTGTACACCGTGTATGTCAGGCCCATACTGGAGTATGCAGCACCTGTTTGGAACCCGCACTTGATAAAGCACGTCAAGAAACTAGAGAAAGTACAAAGGTTTGCGACAAGGTTAGTTCCAGAGCTAAGGGGAATGTCCTATGAAGAAAGATTAAGGGAAATCGGCCTGACGACACTGGAGGACAGGAGGGTCAGGGGAGACATGATAACGACATATAAAATACTGCGTGGAATAGAAAAGGTGGACAAAGACAGGATGTTCCAGGGAGGGGACACAGAAACAAGAGGCCACAATTGGAAGTTGAAGACACAAATGAGTCAGAGAGATAGTAGGAAGTATTTCTTCAGTCATAGAGTTGTAAGGCAGTGGAATAGCCTAGAAAATGACGTAGTGGAGGCAGGAACCATACACAGTTTTAAGACGAGGTTTGATAAAGCTCATGGAGCGGGGAGAGAGAGGGCCCAGTAGCAACCGGTGAAGAGGCGGGGCCAGGAGCTAGGACTCGACCCCTGCAACCACAAATAGGTGAGTACAAATAGGTGAGTACACACACACACACATACTGTTTTATTATTTGTCACTTTACAAAGAACTTCAGAATTTGGACAACATCAAACATCCCGTCACAGGCAACAAGGTATCGCATCAAAAGTTAGTTTAATATATGTTTAGAGTCTAGTGGCTAAAATTTATTTCTACTAGGAAACTCAATCCAATAATATTAAAATTTTATTATATTTAATTTTAAAGTATTTAAATACAATACTTTAGTCTTCTCTTCTTACATAATATTATATCTTAATATTGTATGTACAATAGTTTTATTTTAAGCAAACTTTAAGTAATGAATTTACAAAATATATTTAAAGTTGAGTCAGACGGGAATATCACATTAACAGTGAAGACTGGTCTCTAACACTTTAAGTCTTCACAAAGACGGAAGTCTTTATCTCAACAAGACTCTCTTAAAACCAACTGTATAAATGAACAAAATTTAACAGCACCGCTGAATTCTGTCAAGGAGATAGACATCAGGATTATGTCTGAAAGATATATATCTCTATATCAGGGAGCAGACTGCTTCACTGCCAGTCTGGTAGTCAGGGCTATATCAGGGAGCAGACTGCTTCACTGCCAGTCTGGTAGTCAGGGCTATATCAGGGAGCAGACTGCTTCACTGTCAGTCTGGTAGTCAGGGCTATATCAGGGAGCAGACTGCTTCACTGCCAGTCTGGTAGTCAGGGTTATATCAGGGAGCAGACTGCTTCACTGCCAGTCTGGTAGTCAGGGCTATATCAGGGAGCAGACTGCTTCACTGTCAGTCTGGTAGTCAGGGCTATATCAGGGAGCAGACTGCTTCACTATCAGTCTGGTAGTCAGGGCTATATCAGGGAGCAGACTGCTTCACTGTCAGTCTGGTAGTCAGGGCTATATCAGGGAGCAGACTGCTTCACTGTCAGTCTGGTAGTCAGGGCTATATCAGGGAGCAGACGGCTTCACTGCCAGTCTGGCAGTCAGGGTTATATCAGGGAGCAGACTGCTTCACTGCCAGTCTGGTAGTCAGGGTTATATCAGGGAGCAGACTGCTTCACTGTCAGTCTGGTAGTCAGGGTTATATCAGGGAGCAGACTGCTTCACTGCCAGTCTGGTAGTCAGGGCTATATCAGGGAGCAGACTGCTTCACTGCCAGTCTGGTAGTCAGGGCAATATCAGGGAGCAGACTGCTTCACTGCCAGTCTGGTAGTCAGGGCTATATCAGGGAGCAGATTGCTTCACTGCCAGTCTGGTAGTCAGGGCTATATCAGGGAGCAGACTGCTTCACTGTCAGTCTGGTAGTCAGGGCTATATCAGGGAGCAGACTGCTTCACTGCCAGTCTGGTAGTCAGGGTTATATCAGGGAGCAGACTGCTTCACTGCCAGTCTGGTAGCCAGGGCTATATCAGGGAGCAGACTGCTTCACTGTCAGTCTGGTAGTCAGGGCTATATCAGGGAGCAGACTGCTTCACTGTCAGTCTGGTAGTCAGGGCTATATCAGGGAGGAGACTGCTTCACTGTCAGTCTGGTAGTCAGGGCTATATCAGGGAGCAAACTGCTTCACTGTCAGTCTGCTAGTCAGGGCTATATCAGGGAGCAGACTGCTTCACTGCCAGTCTGGTAGTCAGGGTTATATCAGGGAGCAGACTGCTACACTACCAGTCTGGTAGTCAGGATTATATCAGGGAGCAGACTGCTTCACTGTCAGTCTGGTAGTCAGGGCTATATCAGGGAGCAGACTGCTTCACTGTCAGTCTGGTAGTCAGGGCTATATCAGGGAGCAGACTGCTTCACTGTCAGTCTGGTAGTCAGGGCTATATCAGGGAGCAGACTGCTTCACTGTCAGTCTGCTAGTCAGGGCTATATCAGGGAGCAGACGGCTTCACTGCCAGTCAGGTAGTCAGGGTTATATCAGGGAGCAGACTGCTTCACTGCCAGTCTGGTAGTCAGGGTTATATCAGGGAGCAGACTGCTTCACTGTCAGTCTGGTAGTCAGGGTTATATCAGGGAGCAGACTGCTTCACTGTCAGTCTGGTAGTCAGAGTTATATCAGGGAGCACACTGCTTCACTGCCAGTCTGGTAGTCAGGGTTATATCAGGGAGCAGACTGCTTCACTGTCAGTCTGGTAGTCAGGGTTATATCAGGGAGCAGACTGCTTCACTGCCAGTCTGGTAGTCAGGGTTATATCAGGGAGCAGACTGCTTCACTGCCAGTCTGGTAGTCAGGGTTATATCAGGGAGCAGACTGCTTCACTGCCAGTCTGGTAGTCAGGGTTATATCAGGGAACAGACTGCTTCACTGCCAGTCTGGTAGTCAGGGTTATATCAGGGAGCAGACTGCTTCACTGCCAGTCTGGTAGTCAGGGCTATATCAGGGAGCAGACTGCTTCACTGCCAGTCTGGTAGTCAGGGTTATATCAGGGAGCAGACTGCTTCACTGCCAGTCTGGTAGTCAGGGCTATATCAGGGAGCAGACTGCTTCACTGCCAGTCTGGTAGTCAGGGTTATATCAGGGAGCAGACTGCTTCACTGCCAGTCTGGTAGTCAGGGCTATATCAGGGAGCAGACTGCTTCACTGCCAGTCTGGTAGTCAGGGTTATATCAGGGAGCAGACTGCTTCACTGCCAGTCTGGTAGTCAGGGTTATATCAGGGAGCAGACTGCTTCACTGCCAGTCTGGTAGTCAGGGTTATATCAGGGAGCAGACTGCTTCACTGCCAGTCTGGTAGTCAGGGTTATATCAGGGAGCAGTCTGCTTCACTGCCAGTCTGGTAGTCAGGGTTATATCAGGGAGCAGACTGCTTCACTGCCAGTCTGGTAGTCAGGGCTATATCAGGGAGCAGACTGCTTCACTGCCAGTCTGGTAGTCAGGGTTATATCAGGGAGCAGACTGCTTCACTGCCAGTCTGGTAGTCAGGGCTATATCAGGGAGCAGACTGCTTCACTGCCAGTCTGGTAG
Source organism: Cherax quadricarinatus (assembly GCF_038502225.1). Taxonomy (NCBI): domain Eukaryota; kingdom Metazoa; phylum Arthropoda; class Malacostraca; order Decapoda; family Parastacidae; genus Cherax; species Cherax quadricarinatus. The sequence continues at coordinate 69,008,305 of NC_091292.1, forward strand.
TCAGGGTTATATCAGGGAGCAGACTGCTTCACTGCCAGTCTGGTAGTCAGGGCTATATCAGGGAGCAGACTGCTTCACTGCCAGTCTGGTAGTCAGGGTTATATCAGGGAGCAGACTGGTTCACTGCCAGTCTGGTAGTCAGGGTTATATCAGGGAGCAGACTGCTTCATTGCCAGTCTGGTAGTCAGGGTTATATCAGGGAGCAGACTGCTTCACTGCCAGTCTGGTAGTCAGGGCTATATCAGGGAGCAGACTGCTTCACTGCCAGTCTGGTAGTCAGGGTTATATCAGGGAGCAGACTGCTTCACTGCCAGTCTGGTAGTCAGGGTTATATCAGGGAGCAGACTGCTTCACTGCCAGTCTGGTAGTCAGGGCTATATCAGGGAGCAGACTGCTTCACTGCCAGTCTGGTAGTCAGGGTTATATCAGGGAGCAGACTGCTTCACTGCCAGTCTGGTAGTCAGGGTTATATCAGGGAGCAGACTGCTTCACTGCCAGTCTGGTAGTTATGGTTATAACAGGGAGCAGACTGCTTCACTGCCAGTCTGGTAGTCAGGGCTATATCAGGGAGCAGACTGCTTCACTGCCAGTCTGGTAGTCAGGGTTATATCAGGGAGCAGACTGCTTCACTGCCAGTCTGGTAGTCAGAGCTATATCAGGGAGCAGACTGCTTCACTGCCAGTCTGGTAGTCAGGGTTATATCAGGGAGCAGACTGCTTCACTGCCAGTCTGGTAGTCAGGGTTATATCAGGGAGCAGACTGCTTCACTGCCAGTCTGGTAGTCAGGGCTATATCAGGGAGCAGACTGCTTCACTGCCAGTCTGGTAGTTATGGTTATAACAGGAAGCAGACTGCTTCACTGCCAGTCTGGTAGTCAGGGCTATATCAGGGAGCAGACTGCTTCACTGCCAGTCTGGTAGTCAGGGTTATATCAGGGAGCAGACTGCTTCACTGCCATTCTGGTAGTCAGGGCTATATCAGGGAGCAGACTGCTTCACTGCCAGTCTGGTAGTCAGGGCTATATCAGGGAACAGACTGCTTCACTGCCAGTCTGGTAGTCAGGGCTAGATCAGGGAGCAGACTGCCTCACTGCCAGTCTGGTAGTCAGGGCTATATCAGGGAGCAGACTGCTTCACTGCCAGTCTGGTAGTCAGGGCTATATCAGGGAGCAGACTGCTTCACTGCCAGTCTGGTAATCAGGGCTATATCAGGGAGCAGACTGCTTCACTGCCAGTCTGGTAGTCAGGGCTAAATCAGGGAGCAGACACAGACACACACGTGCACACACACACACACACGCACACACACACACACACACACACACACACACACACACACACACACACACACACACACACACACACACACACACACACACACACACACACACAAGATACAAGAGAGAGTGGTGTGGGTGGATTGCATTTTCTTGGACTGCAAGAAGGCGTTTGACACAGTTCCACTCAAGAGATTCGGGCATTAACTGGAGGACCAAGCAGGGATAAGGGAAGGCACTGTAATGGATCAGGGAATACTTGTCAGGAAGACAGCAGCGAGTCTTGGTACGTGGCGAG
>NC_091292.1:69012378-69062378 GCF_038502225.1 Cherax quadricarinatus
TAAACCAAAACACCCATGCCATATCCAATGCCCACCCACTGCATTACAAACTCCACCCCCACAGCAACCATCCATAGTTCCTTATCAGGTGTCCCACTTCCCCAACCCCTATGTAACTCCCAGACCACAGTCTTAGAAAAGAAGTTGAAGTTGTGGTATACAAATGCAGATGAAATAACAAATAAGTATGAGGAGTGACATGAAAGAATCAAGGAGACATCCCCAGACATAATAGCACTCACAGAGACAAGACTCACCAGAAAAATAACAGATTCAATCTTTCCATCCGGATATCAAATCCTCAGGAAAGACAGAGGGAGGAGAGGGGGAGGAGGAGTTGCACTGCTAATTAAAAACCAGTGGAATTTTGAGAAAATGGAAGGAATGGATGGCACGGGCGAAAGGGACTACTTAGTAGGAACAATCCAGTCTTAGGGACATAAGGTGATAATTGCAGTAATGTACAACCCACCAGGAGGCCAAGAGAAGAATACGATGAGAGCAACAGAGCAATGATCGACACTCTAGCCGAGGTGGACAGAAGAACACACATGGGGGAAGCAAAGTTACTAGTTATGGGTGATTTCAATCACAAGGAGATTGACTGGACCAGGTAATCAGACTGAGGAAGGGTGATGGGGAATTCACAAGAAACGACCGACAGGTATGTCAGGAGATCAACACGAGATTTAAAGAAGTATTTACAGTGGAAACCAGTAGGACTCCAGGAAATCAGAACAGTGGGGTACACCAGCAAGTGCTGGATGAGGTACATATAACCAAGGAGGAGGTGAAGAAGCTGCTATGCGAACTTGACACCTCAAAGGCGGTTGGACCAGACAACATCTCTCCGTGGGTCCTTAAAGAGGGAGCTGAGATACTGTGTGTGCCATTAACAAAGATCTTCAACACATCAGTTGAAACTGGGCAACTCCCTGAGGTATGGAAGATGGCAAATGTAGTCTCAATTTTTAAAAAGGGAGACAGACATGAGGCACTAAACTACAGACCTGTATCACTAACGTGTATAGTATGCAAGGTCATGGAGAAGATCATCAGGAGGAGAATGGTGGAGCACCTGGCCTGGCAAACCTACGGATAACGTTCCGTTTCCTCAGTAAGGATTCGTTCAAGACTGTTTATACCATCTACGTCAGGCCCATATTGGAGTATGCAGCACCAGTTTGGAATCTACACCTAGTCAAGCACGTCAAGAAATTAGAGAAAGTGCAAAGGTTTGCAACAAGACTAGTCCCAGAGCTACGGGGATTGTCCTACGAAGAAAGGTTGAGGGAACTCGCCCTGACGACACTGGAGGACAGGAGGGTCAGGGGAGACATGATAACGACATATAAAATACTGCACGGAATAGACAAGGTGGACAAAGACTGGATGTTCCAGAGAAGGGACACAGACACAAGAGGTCACAATTGGAAGTTGAAGACTCAGATGAATCAAAGGGATGTTAGGAAGTATTTCTTCAGTCATAGAGTAGTCAAGCCGTGGAATAGCCTAGAAAGTGGCGTAGTGGACGCGGGAACCATACATAGTTTTAATTCGAGGTATGATAAAGCTCATGGATCAGGGAGAGAGAGGACCTAGTAGCAATCAGTGAAGAGGCGGGGCCAGGAGCTATGACTCGACCCCTGCAACCACAAATAGGTGAGTACAAATAGGTGAGTACACACACATACACACACACATATCCAAGCACACACACATGCACACACACACACAAACACACACAGACACACACACAGACACACACACAGACACACACAGACACACACACACACACACACACACACACACACATACACACTGTAAGAAGATGCAGGTCAAGTCCCAGGAGGGTGGGGGTCAGGTCACAAGAAGTTGTGACTAGTCAAGGACCACTGAGACTCCACATTACACTGCACAAGTCACCTACCTTTCAGACACATAATGAATCCACACATAATTCCACATAATTTCACACACACACACACACACACACACACACACACACACACACACACACACACACACACACACACACACACACACACACACACACACACACACACACACACACACACACACACACACACACACACACACACACACACACTCACACACACACTCACACACACACACACACACATATCCAGACTCACATGTACACTCCCCCCCTCCCCACAGACATTTCACTCCTACCCCTGATCCTTCCCCTCCCTCTTTCACCCTCCCCCTTCCCACCTCTCCCTCCTTCCCCCTCTCCCTCTCCCACTCACCCACTTCCTTCTCCCGCCTTCCCAATATTCCCCCTGAATCCCCCTCCCCACTCCTCTCCCACATAGCCACAGTTCCTCCTCTACCTCCCCCCCCCACACTCTAACATACACACTACTAACCTAACACACAGAATTACATAGGTTTCCCACTCTGAGGCAATCAGGATTAAACAAAAATGGGTTGCCAGAGAGCAGGAAGAAAAATCAAGGGACAGGAGGAGGAAGCTGCAAAGAAAGATTGGGCAGCAGAGCTGATAAAAAGGGAACATGAATGGGAAAAGAAACTAAAAGAACTTAGCATGAGAATGGAAGAGAGGATAGATATGGAAAGCAGGAAGTGGGAGGTGCAAGTCAAAGCAGCAGAGGCTAGGACACAGAGGTTAGAAGAGGAACTGAAAAATCTGAAACAGCCTAAAGAACTAAAGAACATTTTGGGTTTGGCATCAGAGACTGCTACCTCAGTCACAAATAAGGGGACTGTAGGGAAAGAAGGAGCAAAACTGCATGTAGAATCTCTGTCAGAGGAGACTGTAGTAAATGAAAGAGCTAAGCTATATGTGGAGGCCCTAACAGACCACAGCAGAGCCCAGGGAAAGCCAAGAAGGGAAAATGACAGGCCACTGTGCCTAAGTACATTAGCTAGCGAAACTGAAGAAAGGAAAGCTGCAATGGATGAAATCAAATTGAATGAGGGGATACACAAGGATATGCAGTGGGAGAATGAAAGGGTGAGGTCAGTCTTTGTGTATGGGCTCCAGGAAGTTGAAGGGGAAACATATGAAGCAAGAAAACAAGGGGAAAAAAAGCAATAGGAGAAGACGACATGACCCAGCTGGAAAATTTTCGGAGAATAGGGGGGTTTGTAAAAAAAAGAACCCGGCCAGTGAAAGTGACCTTCAAGGCAGAATCGACTCGGAACAGGATCCTGCAGGAGAAAGCACGATTAAGGGACATGCCGGCATACAGGAAGATGTATCTCGACAGCGACAGAACACAAGAAGAAAGGCAGAAACTGAGAGAGATGGCACAAAGGCGAAAGGAGGAAAGAGAGGGGATGGAGAAGACAGATGGGAGATCCCAGACCCAGGAAGAAGATCAAATACAGCCTCCCTCACAACTTCCTGTAGAAGCCTCCCAACCAGGTCAACCCTAGTGCAATCAAACACTCTAAACCAAAACACCCATGCCACATCCAATGCCCCCACCCACCGCATTACAAACTCGACCCCCAAAGCAACCACCCATAGTTCCTTATCAGGACTCCCACTTCCCCAACCCCAATATACCTCCCAGACCACAGTCTTAGAAAAGAAGTTGAAGGTGTGGTACACAAATGCAGATGGAATAACAAATAAGTATGAGGAGTACACAAATCAAGGAGACATCCCCAGACATAATAGCACTCACAGAAACAAAACTCACCAGAATAATAACAGATTCAATCTTTCCATCCGGATATCAAATCCTCAGGAAAGACAGAGGGAGGAGAGGGGGAGGAGGAGTTGCACTGCTCATTTAAAACCAGAGGGGTTTTGAGAAAATGGAAGGAATGAATGGCACGGGCGAAAGGGACTACTTAGTAGGAACAATCCAGTCTTAGGGACATAAGGAGATAAATGCAATAATGTACAACCCACCACAGAACTGCAAGAGGCCAAGAGAAGAATACGATGAGAGCAACACACTAGCCGAGGTGGCCAGGAGAGCACACATGTGGGGAGCAAAGTTATTAGTTATGGGTGATTTCAATCACAAGGAGATTGACTGGGAAAACCTGGAGCCCCATGAGGGTCCCGAAACATGGAGAGCCAAGATGATGGATGTGGTACTGGAAAACTTCATGCATCAACATGTTAGAGACACTACCAGACAGAGAGGAGAGGATGAACCAGCAAGACTGGACCTTGTATTCACTTTGAGTAGTTCAGACATCGAGGATATCATGTATGAAAGGCCCATGGGAGCTAGTGATCATGTGGTTCTGTGCTTCGACTACATAGTTGAACTCCAAGTAGAGAGAGTAGCAGGAATACGTTGGGAAAAACCAAACTACAAAAGGGGGAACTAGTCAGGCATGAGGAACTTCCTTCAAGACATTCAGTGGGAGAGGGAACTGACAGGAAAACCAGTACAAGAGATGATGGACTATATGGCAACAAAATGCAATGAGGCAGAGGAGAGGTTTGTTTCCAAGGGAAACAGAAATAAAGGGAAGAACAGAACGAGTCCTTGGTTCACCCAAAGGTGTAGGGAGGCAAAAACTAGGTGTACTAGGGAATGGAAAAGGTACAGAAGACAGAGAACTCAGGAAAATAAAGAGATTAGCCGAAGAGCCAGAAACGAATATGCACAGATAAGAAGGGAGGCTCAGCGACAATATGAAAATGACATAGCATCGAAAGTCAAGACTGACCCGAAGCTGTTGTACAGCCACATCAGGAGGAAAACAACAGTCAAGGACCAGGTAATAAGACTGAGGAAGGGTGATGGGGAATTCACAAGAAACGACCGACAGGTATGTCAGGAGCTCAACACGAGATTTAAAGAAGTATTTACAGTGGAAATCAGTAGGACTCCAGGAAATCAAAACAGGGGGGGTACACCAGCAAGTGCTGGATGAGGTACATATAACCAAGGAGGAGGTGAAGAAGCTGCTATGCGAACTTGACACCTCAAAGACAGTGGGACCAGACAACATCTCTCCGTGGGTCCTTAAAGAGAGTACAGAGATATTGTGTGTACCATTAACAAAGATCTTCAACACATCATTTGAAACTGGGCAACTCCCTGAGGTATGGAAGATGGCAAATGTAGTCTCAATTTTTAAAAAGGGAGACAGACATGAGGCACTAAACTACAGACCTGTATCACTAACGTGTATAGTATGCAAGGTCATGGAGAAGATCATCAGGAGGAGAATGGTGGAGCACCTGGCCTGGCAAACCTACGGATAACGTTCCGTTTCCTCAGTAAGGATTCGTTCAAGACTGTTTATACCATCTACGTCAGGCCCATATTGGAGTATGCAGCACCAGTTTGGAATCCACACCTAGTCAAGCACGTCAAGAAATTAGAGAAAGTGCAAAGGTTTGCAACAAGACTAGTCCCAGAGCTACGGGGATTGTCCTACGAAGAAAGGTTGAGGGAAATCGGCCTGACGACACTGGAGGACAGGAGGGTCAGGGGAGACATGATAACGACATATAAAATACTGCGCGGAATAGACAAGGTGGACAAAGACTGGATGTTCCAGAGAAGGGACACAGACACAAGAGGTCACAATTGGAAGTTGAAGACTCAGATGAATCAAAGGGATGTTAGGAAGTATTTCTTCAGTCATAGAGTAGTCAGGCCGTGGAATAGCCTAGAAAGTGGCGTAGTGGAGGCGGGAACCATACATAGTTTTAAGGCGAGGTATGATAAAGCTCATGGGGCAGGGAGAGAGAGGACCTAGTAGCAATCAGCGAAGAGGCGGGGCCAGGAGCTAAGACTCGACCCCTGCAACCACAAATAGGTAAGTACACACACACACACACACACTCACACAATACAATCCTTCGTCACCTGGACAGAAAAATCACAGGAAGAACTTTATTCACTTGACTCTGAACTCAGTAAAAAATAAATGTTACATGGAAAGAGCTTTTAAAAACAAAGTAACGGTATAGAGGAGCAGCTGGGTGACTCTGCTGAGTTTATACTGTTACTGATACAGTAGTTCACCGCTGCTACCACCGCAGCGCTCTAATACTGTTTAATAAATCTTAAACAGTGATTATCTGACTTAAATATTTCTGTTGCTCTTAATGGGTCGCTGTTTTCGGTTCGCAAGTAATAATTTATTTATTGTCTTAATCTTTTATTTCATTTATTGCTATATTATAACTGGTTAATTTTTATTGTAGGAGGATCCTCCTACTTAATAAACCTACGTGAATCTATATAAAGTAAATAAGAAATTTGCGGCAAATCATACATGAGATATCTACATAATATTTGCATGGATGACTTCCCATACGTAGATATATCTGGTCTCTAGTGCAAATTAAATGAGAAGTCTGAAAAAAAGCTAAATTCCCTCTGAGAAGAAACTGTTAATGTGTAAAAAGTAAAATGGAAGACAATATGGAACAGGTAAAACTTTCAACTATGAAGGATATAAAATTAAAAATTTCAGTGAAACTATGAAGAGTCAGAAGCAACGAAGAAAAAATGCAGGAGCAGAGGGATGTTGAAAGAATGGAGAAGAACTATTTGCAGAGGTACTGACAGGCGACCAGGAGGTGAAGGAGATGATGAGAGGAACAGCAAGATAACTAGTGTTAACAGAGAATACAATGTGGCGGGCAAGACAATGTGAGAATGAAAGGGGAAGATCACTGCTGCTCTATTAATTTTTTTTTTATATTTTATTTAAAAATATACAGTATACATGTATATCACACATAATTGACGTAATCACAATACATGAAACCAATTATAAGAAAACAACATCCTTATAACTAACGGATGACAACCTTCCCCTGAACATACATAACAAAATTGCTACAAGCCAATCCCGACATTTGTATTCATATCTTGTATGAAAATTGTATATACAAAAGTTTTTATATAAACTAATGCTTACTCCTCCTAATTTACATTATAATATTAGCATTTTTATGTACCTAAATTAGGTAGAGGTTAGTGGTGGCTCAGGAAGGTAGTAGAGAAACATAAGATTATATCTATCATTTAGCATACAGGAGGAGAGAATGATTTTGGTCAGATGGTAAATTTTCAGAGGATAGGGAAGTTCTCCAAGAGCACTCAGACAAACTGATCATTTGGTCACACATAAAGCTGGACATAAAACCATGAGACATCGCATTCTTGAGGAGCAAAAGATGCTATTGTATATTCTTTGACAGAGAGAGCCCAACCAAAAATACGAAGAGGAAAGAGAAAATATGAGCGTGGAAAAATTACAGATGGCGGAGGAGAGAAGAAAACAGGTAAGCAGAATAGCCAGTGATGAATATGCAGGGATGAGGAGAGGAGCAGAATGATAATTTAAGAGGGACATAGCAGTTAAGGCCAAATATAAATTGAAACTATTTCACGGTCACATCAAAACAAACACGACAATAATGAATTGAATCCTTATCACATTCAATAAAGAATCTGATGAGGAAGGAGGAAAACTCACGAAAAAAGAAAGGGAAGATTGTAAAGAGCTGATAAACGATTTAAAGAGCAGTTCTCAGTGGAAACAGGAGCAACGTTAGGTAGCCAAAGAGTAAAGGTACAGTAACAGATACTGGATACAGTATACACAATAGGGGAAAAATGAAGACTTTTAGAGAGCTGGATGCACCAAAGTTACCACTGATTCTGCAAGAGGGAGCAATAGTACTGTCTGATCCAGTACATGAAGTCAAGTGCATATCTCGCTGCTCTAAGACACGCATCGTCATTCATAGTTGTTTCGGACTCTCAGAGTGCATTATAGACTATCCAGAAATTCGATTCCTCTCATCCCATCGTCCTTCATATACATCTTTGGTTGTGTTGCATTCCTAGTACATACAGAGACGTCGTTTTATGTTGGATAGTGTCTCAAGTCTCAAATTGTGTCTCGAAATGTCCCTGAACTCTTCGATGTTGGGGCATTGTAGATGAATGGTTCAGAGAACCGACATGTTGATAAATTAGACACATGTGCAACTCTTGGGTATCTTTATTGAGGAAACGTTTCGCCACAGAGTGGCTTCATTAGTCCATACCAAGGAGAATCTTGAACAACAGGAGGAGAATGAGGTAATCAGTCCCTCAACCTTGAGTCGATGTGGTCAGTCCATCAATCTTGAATAGAATACGGCATATGGGCGGAGAAGGAGCTTATAAACCGTAGGCAGGAGAGGTGCAACAGAGGTAGGTGGTGTCACATTTGTTCAATGTGGTAGTAGGTGATGCCCAAGGGTTAGGCAAGCGAAGAATTCCCAAGATTGATGGACTGATCACATCGGCTCAAGGTTGAGGGACTGATTACCTTATTCTCCTCCTGTTGTTCAAGATTCTCCTTGGTATGGACTGATGAAGCCACTGTGCGGCGAAACGCTTCCTCAATAAAGATACCCAAGAGTTGCACATGTGTCTAATTTATCAACATGTCGGTTCTCTGAACCATTCATCTACAATCCTGTCAGACACTGCAACTTCTTGGGATCTTAATACTTGGGAATTCTTCGCTTGCCTAACCCTTGGGCACGACCTACTTCCACATTGAACAAATGTGACACCACCTACCTCTGCTGCACCTCTCCTGCCTACGGTTTTTAAGCTCCTTCTCCGCCCATATGCCGTATTCTATTCAAGATTGATGGACTGACCACATCGACTCAAGGTTGATGGGCTGATTACCTCATTCTCCTCCTGTTGTTCAAGATTCTCCTTGGTATGGACTGATGAAGCCACTGTGTGGCGAAACGTTTCCTCAATAAAGATACACAAGAGTTGCACATGTGTCTAATTTATCAAGATGTTGGGGCAACAAACAAGCAGACTCAGCTTCTCGGTTATCTGTTCTAAACCTCCCGATTTCCCACAAGAATATTTCTTTCCCTGACGATTTTTCAGTGATCTTCCAACAACTTCGCAACTGTTGGCAACAACGTTGGTCCAAGATGGATCACAACAAATCGTTTTCTGTTAAACCACGCTTAAGTTTATCACCATATTATTACCTCTGTTGTCTTGTTTGGGGGACTCTCCCGCTTATATATCAGACATGTCACTCACTCATTGGTACGACATAAAGAAATACCCGGCACTGCTCTGCATGGACTGTCAGGTCGCTCTGTCGGTCCACGTATCTTCATAGATTGACCAGTTTATCAGAGGACTCGCAGGACTGATTTCCGATGTCTCCACAACCCTAACACAATCATTCTGATATCCTCGCTGAGAGTCCCAACTTTGATGCAGACTTTGACTTTTTAACAGAACTCAACCTATTGCACAAAGGCTGATTTCAATTTTACTCTTGCACTTTTCCCTACATCCAATAACCCCTTCCCTCACTCTCCCTTGCCCCTCAGCCATTTTCTTCACTCATTCCAGCTTTCAAACATCACTTCCTGCAAAACCGTATGACCATTTCGCGTTGCTAACTAAGTCAATAATAATAATAAAATAAGTCAAATGATACAAGAGAAGTGCCAGTGATCTGGAAGATCGTGGATGTAGTCTCAAGTTTTAAGAGACAAAACAGGAAGCGGAGAATTACTAACGAATATCAGCGACATCTATACTATGTAAGGTAATGGAGAAGATAATCAGAAGAGAATTGGTTACAGAAAGTATCATCAACACGAGTTCAGACATGGTAAACCATTTATCACAAACCTGCTGGAGTATTACAAAGGAATGAGTGAAAAAAATTCACGTGATACTGAAGAGTACTGAATGACCCATGAAGATTTAAGACTTAAATTGTTTATTATTGTAGCACCAGAGACTGAGGGAGGAAAAGTTATAGTCGGAGAGGTCAGAATGTGAAAGTTTGCAAAGTGAGTTTCCGCTAGGATTGGAATTAGAAATAATAATGTTTCTAGTATGCTGTGTGACTGACCTACCAGAAAGAGATCGTCAGTTTTATCCCTTTTTGCAGATAATGTAAAATTAATGCAGAGAATAAAAAAGCCAATGAGGACATGGAAATACTACAAATGGAAAGGAATAAACTACAAGACTGAGAAGACAAATGACTACTTGACGCTAACCCCAGCAGATGTAAGGGAGTTAAAACTGGCGGGAGACGGGTACGTAACGGCACTCTTGAAGATGGACGCAGGCGAGTCACAAGGATGTCTGAATTTCTTCAGTCTCATGACGGTCAGCGAAGGAACTGAACTAGAAAAAGAGGTGGTGGAGAAAGGCTCCATACATAGTTTTTAGAATAAGTACGACAAAGCCCACTAGGTTATCGGGGAATATATTTGCAAATGGGAAAATCAAGAGGCAGGTCAAAGAGTTCATGGTCGACCCCATCAGTCACAAACAGGTGAGTTCACATACGTGCGCAAATGCACACATGTGCGCAAGCATACACATGTGTACAGGCATACACATGTGCACATGCACACATTTGCACATGCATACACATGAGCACATGGAAACGCGTGGCAACATACATATTTGAGCATATACGCACATGTGCACAAGCATACACATGTGTACATGCACACATTTGCACACACACACATTAAGAAACCCTGATTAAGAAACCTGTGTGTGTGTTACACAAGAGCAGATGCTTCATCAAACAGTAAATGAGCTGATGGAAAGACTAGCAGAGGTAATCCCCAGATATTAGAAGGACTAGCAGTGGTAACCCCAGATATTAGAAGGACTAGCAGAGGAAACCCCCAGATATTAGAAGGACTAGCAGTGGTAACCCCAGATATTAGAAGGACTAGCAGTGGTAACCCCAGATATTAGGACTAGCAGTGGTAACCCCAGATATTAGAAGGACTAGCAGAGGAAACCCCCAGACATTAGAAGGACTAGCAGAGGAAACCCCCAGACATTAGAAGGACTAGCAGTGGTAACCCCAGATATTAGAAGGCTAGCAGTGGTAACGCCAGATATTAGAAGGAATAGCAGTGGTAACCCCAGATATTAAAAGGACTAGCAGTGGTAACCCCAGATATTAGAAGGACTAGCAAGTGGAATCCCCAGATATTAGAAGGACTAGCAGAGGAAACCCCAGACATTAAAAGGACTAGCAGAGGAAACCCCCAGACATTAGAAAGACTAGCAGTGGTAACCCCAGATATTAGAAGGGCTAGCAGTGATAACCCCAGATATTAGAAGGACTAGCAGAGGAAACCCCCAGATATTAGAAGCACCAGCAGTGGTAACCCCAGATATTACAAGGACTAGCAGTGGTAACCCCAGATATTAGCAGAACTAGCAGTGCTAACCCCAGATATTAGAAGGACTAGCAGAGGAAACCCTCAAATATTAGAAGGACTTCCAGTGGTAACTCCAGATATTAGAAGGAATAGCAGTGCTAACCGCAGATATTAGAAGGACTAGCAGTGGTAAAACCAGATATTAGAAGACTATCAGTGGTAGACTCAGATATTAGAAGGACTAGCAGTGGTAACGCCTGATATTAGAAGGACTAGCAGTGGTAACCCCAGATATTAGAAGGACTAACTGTGGTAACCCCAGATATCAGAAGAACTAGCAGAGGAAACCCCCAGATATTAGAACTACTAGCAGAGGAAACCCCCAGATATTAGAAGGGCTAGCAGAGGAAACCCCCTGATATAAGAAGGACTAGCAGTGGTAGCCCCAGATATTAGAAGGACTAGCAGTGGTAACCCCAGAAATTAGAAGGAGTATCAGTGGTAACCCCAGATATTAGAACGACTAGCAATGGTAACCCCAGATATTAGAAGGACTAGCAGTGGTAACCTCAGATATTAGAAGGATTAACAGTGGTAACCCCAGATATTAGAAGGACTAGCAGAGGAAACCCCCAGATATTAGAACGATTAGCAGTGGTAACCCCAGATATTAGAAGGACTAGCAATGGTAACCCCAGATATCAGAAGGACTAGCAGTGGAAACCCCAGATAATAGAAGGACTAGCAGAGGAAACCCCAAGATATTAGAAGGACTAGCAGTTCTAACCGCAGATATTAGAAGGACTAGCAGTGGTAACCGCATATATTAGAAGGACTAGCAGTGGTAACCGAATATATTAGAAGGACTAGCAGTTGTAACACCAGATATTAGAAGGACTAGCAGTGGTAACCCCAGATATTAGAAGGACTAGCAGTGGTAACCCCAGATATCAGAAGAACTAGCAGAGGAAACCCCGATATATTTGAACTACTAGCAGAGGAAACCCCCAGATATTAGAAGGGCTAGCAGAGGAAACCCCCAGATATAAGAAGGACTAGCAGTGGTAACCCCAGATATTAGTAGGACTAGCAGTGGTAACCCCAGATATTAGAAGGACTATCAGTGGTAACGCCAGATATCAGAAGGACTAGCAGTGATAACCCCAGATATTAGAAGGACTAGCAGAGGAAACCCTCAGATATTAGAACGAATAGCAGTGGTAACCCCAGATATTAGAAGGACTAGCAGTGGTAACCCCAGATATTAGAAGGACTAGCAGTGGTAACCCCAGATAATAGAAGGACTATCAGTGGTAACCCCAGATATTAGAAGGACTAGCAGAGGAAACCCTCAGATATTAGAACGACTAGCAGTGGTAACCCCAGATATTAGAAGGACTAGCAGTGGTAACCCCAGATATTAGAAGGACTAGCAGAGGAAACCCCCAGGTATTAGAACTACTAGCAGTGGTAACCACAGATATTAGAAGGATTAGCAGTGGTAACCGTAGATATTAGATGGACTAGCAGTGGTAACACCGGATATTAGAAGGACTAGCAGTGGTAACCCCAGATATTAGAAGGACTAGCAGTGGTAACCCCAGATATTAGAAGGACTAGCAGTAGTAACCCCAGAAAATAAAAGGACTAGCAGAGCAAACCCCAAGATATTAGAAGGACTAGCAGTGCTAACCGCAGATATTAGAAGGACTAGCAGTGGTAACCGTAGATATTAGAAGGAGTAGCAGTGGTAACACCAGATATTAGAAGACTAGCAGTGGTAACCTCAGCTATTAGAATGACTAGCAGAGGTAATCCCAGATATTAGAAGGACTAGCAGAGGAAACCCTCAGATATTAGAAGGACTAGCAGTGGTAACCCCAGATATTAGAAGGACTAGCATTGATAACCCTAGATATCAGAAGAACTAGCAGAGGAAACCCCCAGATATTAGAACTACTAGCAGAGGAAACCCCCAGATATTAGGACTCGCAGAGGAACCCCCAGATATAAGAAGGACTAGCACTGGTAACCTCAGATATTAGAAGGACTAACAGAGGAAATCCTTAGATATTAGAAGGACTAGCAGAGGAAACCCTCAGATATTAGGACTAGCATTGGAAACCCCTGATATTAGAAGGACTAGCAGTGGTAACCCCAGATATTAGAAGGACTTGCAGTGGTAACCCCTGATATCAGAAAGACTAGTAGAGGAAACCCCCAGATATTAGAAGGACTAGCAGTGGTAACTCCAGATATTAGAAAGACTAGCAGAAGTAACCCCCAGATTTTAGAAGGACCAGCAGTGGTAACCCCAGATATTAGAAGGACTAGCAGTGGTAACCCCAGATATTAGAAGGACTTGCAGTGGTAACCCCTGATATCAGAAAGACTTGCAGAGGAGACCCCCAAATATTAGAAGGACTCGCAGTGGTAACCCTAGATATTAGAAAGACTAGCAGAAGTAACCCCCAGATTTTAGAAGGACTAGCAAAAGAAACCCCAGATATTAGAAGGACTAGCAGAGGAAACATCCAGATATAAGAAGGATTAGGAGAGATTACCCCCAGTTATTAGAAGGACTTGCAGTGGTAACCCCCAGATATTAGGACTAGCAGAGGTAACCCTAGATATAAGAAGGGCTAGCAGAGGTAACCCCCAGATATTAGAAGGACTAGCAGAGGTAACCCCCAGATATTAGATTGACTAGCAGTGGTAACCCCCAGATATTAGAAGGACTAGGAGAGGAATCCTCCAGATATTAGAAGGACTAGCAGAAGTAACCCCAGATATTAGAAGGACTAGCAGAGGTAACCCCTAGATATTAGAAGGACTAGCAGAGGTAACCCCCAGATATTTGAAGGACTAACAGAGGAAACCCCAAGATATTAGAAGGACTAGCAAACGTAACCCCCAGATATTATTACTAGCAGTGGTAAGCAACAACATTTTTACTAGCAGTGATAACCCTAGATATTAAGAGGAATAGCAATAGTAATCCCAGATTTTAGAAAGACAGCACTGGTAACCCCAGATATTAGAAAAGCTAGCAGTGGAAGCCGCAGATATTAGAAATACTAGCAGTGGTAACTTCTGATATCTGAAGATCTAGAAATTATATCCCCTGATATTATTACTAGCAGAGGTAACCCAGATATTATTACTAGCAGAGGTAACCCAGACATTCTTACTAGCAGAGGTAACCCAGACATTATTACTAGCAGAGGTAACCCAGACATTATTACTAGCAGAGGTAACCCAATGGAAATATAAACACAAATGCAGTATAATGTGATCCTTTATTGACTACGTTTCGCCCACACAGTGGGCTTTTTCAAGTCAAAAACAGAACTGGTATTTTATACCATTTATTTCCAGAGGTAGCCCAGACATTATTACTAGCAGAGGTAACCCAGACATTATTACTAGCAGAGGCAACCAAAAACATTATTACTAGCTGTCTTAAAATCAGACATTATTACTAGCAGTCGTAACCCTTGACATTAGAATAACTAGAAGTGGTAACACCAGATATTTGAAGGACTAGCAGTGGTAACCGCAGATATTAGAAGGGCTAGCAGTGGTAACGCCTGATATTAGAAGGACTAGCAGTGGTAACCCCAGATATTAGAAGGACTAGCAGTGGTAACCGCAGATATTAGAAGGACTAGCAGTGGTAACCCCAGATATTAGAAGGACTAGCAGTGGTAACCCCAGATATTAGAAGGACTAGCAGTCGTAACCCCAGATATCAGAAGAACTAGCAGAGGAAACCCCCATATATTTGAACTACTAGCAGAGGAAACCCCAGATATTAGAAGGGCTAGCAGAGGAAACCCCAGATATAAGAAGGACTAGCAATTAGAAGGAATAGCAGTGGTAACCCCAGATATTAGAAGGACTATCAGTGGTAACCCCAGATATTAGAAGGACCAGCAGTGATAACCCCAGATATTAGAAGGACTAGCAGAGGAAACCCCCAGATATTAGAACGACTAGCAGTGGTAACCCCAAGATATTAGAAGGACTAGCAGAGGAAACCCTCAGATATTATTACTAGCATTGGGAACCCCTGATATTAGAAGGACTAGCAGTGGTAACCCCAGATATTAGAAGGACTAGCAGTGGTAACCCCAGATATTAGAAGGACTTGCAGTGGTAACCCCTGATATCAGAAAGGCTAGTAGAGGAAACTCCCAGATATTAGAAGGGCTAGCAGTGGTAACCCCAGATATTAGAAAGACTAGCAGAAGTAACCACCAGATTTTAGAAGGACTAGCAGTGGTAACCCCAGATATTAGAAGGACTAGCAGTGGTAACCCCAGATATTAGAAGGACTTGCAGTGGTAACCCCTGATATCAGAAAGACTTGCAGAGGAAACCCCCAGATATTAGAAGGACTCGCAGTTGTAACCCCGGATATTAGAAAGACTAGCAGAAGTAACCCTCAGATTTTAGAAGGACTAGCAGAAGAAACCCCAGATATTAGAAGGACTAGCAGAGGAAACATCCTGATATAAGAAGGACTAGGAGAGATTACCCCCAGATATTAGAAGGACTTGCAGTGGTAACCCCCAGATATTAGGACTAGCAGAGGTAACCCTAGATATAAGAAAGGCTAGCAGAGGTAACCCCCAGATATTAGAAAGACTAGCAGAGGTAACCCCCAGATATTAGATTGACTACCAGTGGTAACCCCCAGATATTAGAAGGACTAGGAGAGGAATCCTCCAGATATTAGAAGGACTGGCAGAAGTAACCCCAGATATTAGAAGGACTAGCAGAGGTAACCCCCAGATATTAGAAGGACTAGCAGAGGTAACCCCCAGATATTAGAAGGACTAACAGAGGAAACCCCAAGATATTAGAAGGACTAGCAAACGTAACCCCCAGATATTATTACTAGCAGTGGTAAGCAACAACATTTTTACTAGCAGTGATAACCCTAGATATTAAAAGGACTAGCAATAGTAATCCCAGATTTTAGAAAGACAGCAATGGTAACCCCAGATATTAGAAAAGCTAGCAGTGGAAGCCCCAGATATTAGAAATACTAGCAGTGGTAACTCCTGATACCTGAAGATCTAGAAGTTGTATCCCCTGACATTATTACTAGCAGAGGTAACCCAGATATTATTACTAGCACAGGTAACCCAGACATTATTACTAGCAGAGGTAACCCAGACATTATTACTAGCAGAGGTAACCCAGACATTATTACTAGCAGAGGCAACCAAATACATTATTACTAGCTGTCTTAAAATCAGACATTATTACTAGCAGTCGTAACCCTTGACATTAGAATAACTAGAAGTGGTAACACCAGATATTTGAAGGACTAGCAGTGGTAACCGCAGATATTAGAAGGACTAGCAGTGGTAACCCCAGATATTAGAAGGACTAGCAGAGGAAACCCTCAGATATTATTATGAGTGGACTGGCCAGGGGACTCTGCCACGCTATATTCACTCCCGCGCAGCCCTCAACAGACGCTATTACATTGCATTGTACAGACCTCCTCAACGTCAATGTTATAAGTGTCAACGCTGGGGCCACATTGCCAGGAAATGCCCATCTAAGTCACACTGGTGTGCAGTGTGTGCCAATGCTCATCCTTCTGAACGGTGTTATGCTATGATCAAACAGCAACAGACTGTTGCTAAACAATGTATCAATTGTAAGACCTCAGGAGTCACAGCAGCTCATGCTGACTGCAGTGTGAGGGCTGATCGCATCGCAGCCAACCGCACTTCACCCTGTACCCCTCATTATGACCTCCCAGGACTACCAGGTACCTCGGGTCTGAATACTGGCTCATGCCTGCCCTCAGACAATGGGGTTGAGCACCTCACCTGGGGAGCACGTCAACAGACCCCCATCATGTCGGCTGTCAATACCAGCCTAGCTGAGTCAGCTGACAGTCAGCCAACGAGCTCAGCTGACCGGGACTTCACGTCTCCAGATGTTCGAAGTCTTGCTCCTGTGGTATACAACCTGATGTCGCGCATAAAAGTACTGGAAACACAACAATTTCTCCTGAAACAACTTGAACAACACAAGGAAAGATGTGTTGAGTGTACCAATAACAAGATTGTCACAATTTGTGAAAGCAAGTGTAAGGCTGCTGAACAAGGTGGTGGTGGTGTTCTTAACCACCGTAATGACGAATATAATACTTGTGTTGATAACTGTAGTGAGCATCATAATGAAGGCTATGGTGTCAATGATGTTAGTAATAGTGATGACCGTAATATAAGTGGTGGTGAAGAGTGTGATGAGGGCAATGGTGTCTATAATGTTAGTAATAGTGATGAGCGTAATATAAGTGGTGGTGAAGAGTGTGATGAGAGCGGTGGTGTCTATAATGTTAGTAATAGTGATGAGCATAATATAAGTGGTGGTGCAGAGTGTGATGAGGTTAGTCACATAGACATTAATGTTGAATACAATACTGTTGACAAATGTAATGAACACAATGTTGGTAGTGGCGCTGGTGATGACAGTTGTAGTGTTGCGTGTAATGTTAGTGGAGGAGGGAATGTGAGTGGTGGTGTCACCTATCATACATTCACACATAAACAACGTCGTGCTCTGAGTTTACGAAGACTCCCACGAGGCCTTACAACTGGAAGTGCACTTACAAAACTCATGGACAATGGTAGCACTGTTGACATTGATAAGGTCTGCTATTTATATGAACAATTTTTTCATTATGCTGAGAAACTCAAGATGATCCCAGGACTACTATAATGGATCAAAACTCGCATAAACTTTCTATATTAAGCTGGAACATTGCATCACTTAGAAAAAGACTTCCTGACCTTCATCATAAAGTAACCACCGAACCCATTGATGTTGTGTGTCTACAAGAGTGCAGAGTCCCTGAAAAATCCCAACCCCCTAAATTACCATCATTTGTTGTATATAACCTCAAATCTACTAACTCTTGTGTTCTATATATTAAAAAATCGCTTCCCCATCAACATCTTGCACACAAGAAAACAGAGGGGTTACAATATTACGGTGTTAGGATTTATATAGGGAACTCTGCTCTCAACATATTTAACTTGTATGCTCCTGCTGATAAATTTAATTACTTGGAGCTCCCAACTTGTGCTCATTCTGAGCCTACTCTTATTATTGGCGATTACAATGCGAGACACAAAAGCATTGGAAACTCACAGTTTGGTAATCGTAATGGTAATCAACTGTTGTCACTCTTAAACAGTCATGATAATGTCCAAATTGTAGGTGACCTTGAACCCACACATATCTATGGAGGCATCCTTGATCTGTGCCTGGGCTTCAACATTACTTCTGCCAGCTGTGAGTCTTCCATTGTAACAGATATAGCGTCTGATCATTTCCCTAGGCTAACCTCACTAGATATTGGTAATACTATCCTTCCTGGTGGGATATTCAAACGGAAACGTTTTAATGTTCCCACTGATCAGCATGATGACTTTGTTGCACATGTGACTGACTGGTATAATTCCTATGAGTGTTCCTCTGTAGAGACCTTTAACAATGATCTTGTGAGCAGTATTCAGAACTACTTAGAGCCGCCACTGCGACCTCTTGGTACTCTAAACCCAACAAACTTCCATAATAATCATACCTCCTTCAAAAACCATACTTATTACAATGATTCTAAACTTCGTACATTGAAACGTACTGCTCGCAGACTAGGCCTAGCCTATAGAAAACATCGTACCCCTGGAATGCTGAGGCTCTTCCAAACTGCCCTTGCTACTGCCAGAGAGCGTATGACAGAGCTGCGGCAAACAGACTGGGAAAAATTTGTCAACGGTCTTAATGCTCACACCCTACTTAGCCGGGCATGGAGGGACATAAATAGAATTAAGGGTAACCGAACTGGGCAGATCGCGCACCCTCATCCCTTGCATAGGGCGAATGAGTTAGTCAGTGCTTGGGCTGCTACATCTAGCTATGATAATCTTCCCAGTACCACACAGGGAAAATTAAATGACAAATATGATGCAAGGGAGAGACTTGTTTGCTTTATGCTCAGTAAGGCAGATGATTGCTACATTCCTTTCACTAATTATGAACTTGATGCAGCGCTAACTAAGGGCAACTCCACGTCGCCTGGTGAGGATGGTATTACTTACAACATACTCAGATTGCTGTGTCGAGTATCAGGTAATCCATTACTTGAATTATATAACATGAGCTATGTAACTGGGGAGCTCCCTCAATCTTGGACCAACAGCCTCATCATTCCAATTCCTAAGCCCAATCAACAAAATGCATTTCGCCCAATATCTCTTACTAGCTGCTTGTGTAAAACATTTGAGAGAATGATTCTTAATCGTCTCATGTACAGAATCAAACAATTTTGGTCTCCCCGGTTACATGGTTTAATGCATGGAAGGAGCGTGCATCATTGCATAGCCACCTTTCTCACTCTGCACACTGACAGCTCATACACTACCTTCCTTGACCTTAAATCCGCTTTCGATGTAGCCAACCGACATGTAATCATTAGTGAACTTGCCAGAATGGATGCTGGAGGATGGCTTCTCCGCTGGATTAAAGGCTACCTGTCAAACAGAAAATCGTCTGTGTTGTTCCAGGGACATAGAAGTGTAACTAAAGACTTTGAATTAGGAACCCCACAGGGAGGTGTGCTCAGTCCCACACTGTTCAATATTCTAATTAATGCATTACTTAATGCTATGCCTAGTCAGCCCCATCATTATGTGATTAGTTTTGCTGATGATATAATGATTCACACCACCGGATTCTCCAACACCCAAAACATTCTTAATCATGTACTAGCCTCGTGTCAGGACCTGGGGTTGATAATCTCTACTGATAAAACAAAGATACTCAATAGGCGTCCTCCTCGACAGAGAGGCACAGTTCGTCAGATCCAGTTGCATGATGGGTCTCTTCTAGAATAAGTAAGCAGATACAGGTATCTAGGCTTTGAGGTTCCACTACTTGGACCTGTTGTAACAAGACTTTGTCGCCAATACAAAGAAAGACTAAGAGCACTTAGAGTTGTGGCTGGGTTTCACCCCAGGTATGGTGCTAATGTTAAAATTGTGAAAATGATGTATCTTGCTTATATTAGATCATTGGTTGATTATGCTGCGCCACTACTTGCTCTTGTGTCTGACTGGAAGCTTGGAGGGCTGGAAAAACTGCAGAACGAAGCAATGAGGATCATTTTAGGATGCCCTCGTACTGCCAAAATTTTAAATATGCAAAAAGAACTTGATATTCCAAGCATCAGAGATCGTGTTACTGAAAGAAATATCCTAATTGGGGTTAATATGCTCAGGCAAGCTCATTCAAACCCCTGCACAGAAGCCCTCCAAACTTTCCTCAGCACTGGTGAACACTCCTCCAGATGGATCGAAAAAACTGGAACCGACCTCCGCATGAATCAGATACATGATCTATGTCAAGTAAGGCAACAGCGGCACTTCTCCGCTCCATGGAATATTACCCCATTCCAAACTACCATTCCTCCATTTCCCCCCAAACTACTTCTTAAATCACAACCAAAACTTCGCCTTGAAGCCAAACATGAGGCCTTAAGCTGTATTGATAACTTAGTCACACAACACACACTCTCGCAAATTATTTACGCTGATGGTTCTGTTCACCAATCCACTGGTGCAGCTGGTAGTGCTGCTGTTGTCGTACAGAGTGATGGCTCTCTTAAAGAAATTGGAGCACGCATCAATAATTGGGCCTCTACCCTTCAGACAGAACTGTTTGCCATACTCCTTGCACTGAAATGCATCTATGTATCAAAGATTGACAGTTTAATTGTAACTGATTCTCTGTCATCCATAAATGCTCTCAACTCATTAAGCATAAATTGTGGCATGCTTGTGTCAGAAGCCAGACACAGGTATGGTAGGATTGTGGACAGTGGAGTCAGAGTGCACATGCTGTGGATTCCATCTCACATTGGTCTTCAGATGCATGATAGAACTGATAAATTGGCTAAGCTGTATGCTTTCAAAGAGGGAGTAGATTACAATCTTGGTTTGTCAGGTAGTAGTTTGAGAACAATAATACGAAAAGAACTTCAACTGAACTTTATGGACTTAAGGCTCAGGGAGACTGACACCAGTGAGTCCATCTATCATCTCTCTATCATGCAGGAGGAGCCACATGTCTATGGTGCATCCAACAAAATAAGCAGACTCTTGGATGTCACTACCGCCCGGCTCCGGCTGGGTTACAAGTATCTTTGGCAGGTTAAATCACCACCACCAGATGTAGACCAAACGAAATGTAAACTTTGACAGATGGACTATTGTCACACTCTGCGTCATTATGTACTGGAGTGCGATAAAATTAATGAATTTAGAAACAACTCACTCAGAAATGTTCAAGAAATGGCAAAGTATTTTATCCACAGTGGTATATTGTAGACCATTCTGGAGAAATACCCTGACTTTGCTAGCTGTAAATAAAGCATTACCACATGTGTGCATGTGTGTGTGTGTGTGTGTGTGTGTGTGTGTGTGTGTGTGTGTGTGTGTGTGTGTGTGTGTGTGTGTGTGTGTGTGTACTCACCTATTTCACCTATTTGTGGTTGCAGGGGTCGAGTCCTAGCTCCTGGCCCCGCCTCTTCACCGGTTGCTACTAGGCCCTCTCTCTCCCCGCTCCATGAGCTTTATCAAACCTCGTCTTAAAACTGTGTATGGTTCCTGCCTCCACTACGTCATTTTCTAGGCTATTCCACTGCCTTACAACTCTATGACTGAAGAAATACTTCCTACTATCTCTCTGACTCATTTGTGTCTTCAACTTCCAATTGTGGCCTCTTGTTTCTGTGTCCCCTCCCTGGAACATCCTGTCTTTGTCCACCTTGTCTATTCCACGCAGTATTTTATATGTCGTTATCATGTCTCCCCTGACCCTCCTGTCCTCCAGTGTGGTCAGGCCGATTTCCCTTAATCTTTCCTCATAGGACATTCCCCTTAGCTCTGGAACTAACCTTGTCGCAAACCTTTGTATTTTCTCTAGTTTCTTGACGTGCTTTATCAAGTGCGGGTTCCAAACAGGAGCTGCATACTCCAGTATGGGCCTGACATACACGGTGTACAGTGTCTTGAATGATTCCTTACTAAGGTATCGGAATGCTGTTCTCAGGTTTGCCAGGCGCCCATATGCTGCAGCAGTTATCTGATTGATGTGTGCTTCCGGAGACATGCTCGGTGTTATACTCACCCCAAGATCTTTCTCCTTGAGTGAGGTTTGCAGTCTTTGGCCACCTAGCCTATACTCTGTCTGTGGTCTTCTGTGCCCCTCCCCCATCTTCATGACTTTGCATTTGGCAGGATTAAATTCGAGAAGCCATTTGCTGGACCAGGTGTCCAGTCTGTCCAGGTCTCTTTGAAGTCCTGCCTGGTCCTCATCAGATTTAATTCTCCTCATTAACTTCACATCATCTGCAAACAGGGACACTTCTGAGTCTAACCCTTCCGTCATGTCGTTCACATATACCAAAAATAGCACTGGTCCTAGGACCGACCCCTGTGGGACCCCGCTCGTCACAGGTGCCCACTGTGATACATCATTACGTACCATGACTCGTTGTTGCCTCCCTGTCAGGTATTCTCTGATCCATTGCAGTGCCCTTCCTGTTATATGCGCCTGATGCTCTAGCTTCTGCACTAATCTCTTGTGAGGAACTGTGTCAAAGGCCTTCTTGCAGTCCAAGAAGATGCAATCAACCCACCCCTCTCTCTCTTGTCTTACTTCTGTTATTTTATCATAAAACTCCAGAAGGTTTGTGACACAGGATTTGCCTTCCGTGAATCCGTGCTGGTTGGCATTTATACTCCTGTTCCGTTCCAGGTGCTCCACCCCTCTCCTCCTGATAATCTTCTCCATAATTTTGCATACTATACACGTCAATGACACAGGTCTATAGTTTAGTGCCTCTTTTCTGTCTCCTTTTTTAAAAATGGGAACTACATTTGCCGTCTTCCATACCTCAGGTAGTTGCCCAGTTTCCAGGGATGTGTTGAAGATTGTGGTAAGTGGCACGCACAACATATCTGCTCCCTCTCTAAGGACCCACGGGGAGATGTTGTCTGGTCCCATTGCCTTTGAGGTATCGATGTCCCTTAGCAGTTTCTTCACCTCCTCCTCATCTGTATGTATGTCGTCCAACACTTGTTGGTGCATTCCTTGTTGGTGTCCCCATCTGGTCTGTCCCCCCAGAGTCCTTCCTGTCTCTACTGTAAATACTTCCTTAAATCTCGTGTTGAGCTCCTCACATACCTCTTGATCGTTTCTTGTGAGTTCTCCACCTTCTTTCCTCAGCCTTATCACCTGGTCCTTGACTGTTGTCTTCCTCCTAATGTGGCTATACAGCAGTTTCGGGTCAGATTTGACTTTCGATGCTATGTCGTTTTCATACTGTCGCTGGGCCTCCCTCCTTATCTGCGCATACTCGTTTTTGGCTCTTCTACTAATCTCCTTGTTTTCCTGGGTCCTATGCCTCCTGTACCTTTTCCTTTCTCTGTTGCACTTAGTTTTTGCCTCCCTACACCTTCGGGTAAACCAAGGACTCGTTTTGGTCTTCCTATTATTTCTGTTTCCCTTGGGAACAAAACTTTCCTCTGCCTCCTTGCACTTTGTTGCCACATATTCCATCATCTCGTTTACTGATTTTCCTACCATTTCTCTGTCCCACTGAACCTCCTGCAGGAAGTTTCTCATACCTGTGTAGTCCCCCCTTTTATAGTTTGGCCTGTCCCCTTCAGTTCCTGTTACCTTCTCCACTTGTAACTCTACTATATAGTCAAAACTCAGAACCACATGATCGCTAGCTCCAAGGGGCCTCTCGTAAGTGATGTCCTCAATGTCTGAACTGCTCAGGGTGAACACAAGATCCAGTCTTGCTGGCTCATCCTCCCCTCTCTCTCTGGTTGTGTCCCTGACATGTTGATGCATGAGGTTTTCAAGTACCACATCCATCATCTTGGCTCTCCATGTTTCGGGACCCCATGTGGCTCCAGGTTTTCCCAGTCGATCTCCCTGTGGTTGAAATCGCCCATTACCAGTAACTTTGCTCTGCTCGAGTGAGCTCTTCTTGCCACCTCAGCCAGTGTGTCCACCATCACCCTGTTGTTTTCTTCGTGTGTGTGTGTGTGTGTGTGTGTGTGTGTGTGTGTGTGTGTGTGTGTGTGTGTGTGTGTGTGTGTGTGTGTGTGTGTGTGTGTGTGTGTGTGTGTATGAGTGTGTGTGCGTGTGTGTATGAGTTTGTGTATGTGTGTGTGTGTGTGTGTGTGTGTTTATGTGTGTGTGTGTGTGTATGAATTTGTATATATGTGTGTGTGTATGTGTGTGTGTGTATGTGTGTGTGTCTCAACAATCAATATTTGCACCAATAACTCACTACAGTTGTGACCGGGTGTGTAAGTGTGAATTGCTCATTACACTATAATTTGTTCATGATTGTAGCCATGTATAAACGTAAGTAACCATTCTTACAGGATTCATTACCTTTGTAACTTGTGAGTTCATTACCTTGTACCTAGTTCAGCCATCACAACTTTGGGGGCCCAGTCCCTGGACCCATTACGTACCTCTGTAATCTGTAAATACCTTTGTAACTTGTCATGATTGTGACTAGATCTACCTTGAGTTCATTTCCTTTGTAATTTGTGAGTTCATTACCTTTGTAAATTGTGAATTCATTACCTCTGTAACTTGCTCAGCTATCAAAACTTTTGAGTCCAGTCCCTGGACCAATTATGTACCTCTGTAATCTTTTGACTACCGCCCACAGGATGGGTATGGGGTGCATAATAAAGATATTAAACATTCAATATATCATGGAATTATCCAGATACCTACAATCAAATCTCTGCCCCAGACTTCTGCTTGCCGACTTCATTGGACTGAGAAATTACCTGGGTGGGCTAAATTGGGATTACGCTACTATGAGTCAGGTAGCTGGTGTTGGCTGCCAATATGACATTTTCCAAAGCATAGTTCTAACTGCCCAGACAATTTTTGTCCCGAGTAGGAAAATTAGATCTAACAAAAATAATCCCAAATAGATGAACAATAGATTAAAACATCTCATTGGTCAAAAAAAAGGCATATATATGCGTGTTTAAAATGGGGATGGGCAGTTAAGAAATCAATATATTCAATTAAAGAGAGATATAAAAAAAGGAATAAGAAAAACAAAAAGGGATTATGAGGCTAAAATCGCGAGGAATTCGAAGACTAACCCAAAAGGGTTCTTTCAGGTATACAGAAGTAAGATTAGGGACAAGATTGGCCCACTTGAGAGTAACTCAGGTCAGATCACTGTTAGTGTTAAGGATATATGAAATTTTTAATACTTATTTCCTCTCAGTTTTTACCCAGGAAAATACTAGCGAAATTCCAGAAATATTAAATTATATAGAACAGGACGATAATAAACTATGCACGATTAGGGTAACTAGTGACATGGTCCTCAGACAAATAGAGAAATTTAAACCTAACAAATCCCCAGGCCCTGATGAACTGTTTGCAAGGATTTTAAAGGAATGTAAAGAGGAACTTAGCATACCCTCAGCTAATCTTTTTAACATGTGACCACAAACTGGCATAGTGCCAGACAAGTGGAAAATGGCAAATGTAATACCTATTTGCAAGGCAGGTGACAGGTCCTTAGCTTTGAACTATAGATTAATAAGCCTTACCTCTATAGTGAGAAAATTGATGGAATCAGTAATTGCCGAAGCAATTCGTAGCCATCTTGAAGGGCATAAAATTATTAATGGATCTCAGCAAGATTTTACAAAGGGGCATTCCTGTCTTACGAATTTACTAACTTTTTTTACTAAGGTATTTGAGGAGGTAGAGCATGGTATTGAATATGATGTTGTGTATATGGACTTCAGTAAGGCTTTCGATAGACGTCCACATCAGAGGCTGTTGAGAAAACTTAAGGCACACGGAATAGGATAATTTTTTTCCTGGGTGGAGGCATGGTTGACAAATAGGCAGCAGAGAGTTTGCATAAATGGGGAGAAATCAGAAAGGGGGTACGTCACAAGCGGTGTTCCTCAGGGGTCAGTGTTGGGCCCGTTGTTGTTCACAATTTACATAAAAGACGTAGATGAGGGACTAAGTAGCGACAAAAGTAAATTTGCTGATGACACCAAAATAGGCCGTCCAATTCAGTCTAATGAGGACATTAGAACACTATAGGATGAGTTGAGTAGACTGATGCAGTGGTCGGAGAAGTGGCAGATGCAGTTTAATATAGACAAATGCAAAGTTCTAAATGTTGGACAGGAAAATAACAATGTCACATGTAAACTAAATAATGTAGATCTTAATACTACTGATTGCGAAAAGGATTTGTAAGTTCTGGTTAATAGTAGTTTAAAACCATGACAACAGTGCATTATTGTTCGCAATAAAGCTAACAGAATCCTTGGCTTCATAGCAAGAAGTATAAATAATAGAAGTCCTCAGGTAGTTCTTAAACTCTATATATCTTTGGTTAGGCCTCATTTAGATTATGCTGCACAGTTTTGGTCACCGTATTACAGAATGGACATAAATGCTCTGGAAAACGTAGAAAGGAGGATAACAAAGTTGATCCCATGTATCAGAAATCTTCCCTATGAGGATAGACTGAGGACCCTGAATCGGCACTCTAGAAAGGCGTAGAATTAGGGGGGATATGACTGAGGTGTATAAATGGAAAACAGGAATAAATAAAGGGGATGTAAATAGCGCCCTATAATTATCTAGCCTAGACAGGACGCGCAGCAATGGTTTTAAGTTGGAAAAATTCAGATTCAGAAAGGATATATAAAAAAACTGGTTGGGTAATAGAGTTGTGGATGAGTGGAACAAACTCCCAAGTACCGTCATAGACGCTAAGACCTTGTGTAGTTTTACAAATAGGTTAGATAAATACATGAATGGGCGTGGGTGTGTGTGAGTTGGACCTGGCTATCTTGTGCTACTAGGTCAGATGCCGCGCTCCTTCCTTAAGTGAATGTGACCTGACCTGACTAGGTTAGGGCATTGACTTAAGCCGGTAGGAGAATTGGACCTGCCTCGCATAGGCTAGTAGGCTTGCTGCAGTGTTCATTCTTTCTTATGTTCTCATGATGACCCCCAGACACAAGAAGGACTAGCAATGGTAACCCCAGATAGTTGAATGACTAGCAGTGGTAACCCCAGATAGTTGAACGACTAGCAATGGTAACCCCAGTTAGTTGAACGACTAGCAGTGGTAACCCCAGACATTTCAAGGATAAGCAGTCGTAACCCCATACTTCATTACTAGCAGAGATAACCCCACATAATATCACTAGCAGCGGTAATCTCATTATTACCAGCAGCTGTAATCTCAGATATTAAGATAAGATAAGATAAGATAAGATTTCGTTCGGATTTTTAACCCCGGGGGGTTAGCCACCCAGGATAACCCAAGAAAGTCAGTGCGTCATCGAGGACTGTCTAACTTATTTCCATTGGGGTCCTTAATCATGTCCCCCAGGATGCGACCCACACCAGTCGACTAACACCCAGGTACCTATTTGCTGCTAGGTGAACAGGACAACAGGTGTAAGGAAACGTGTCGAAATGTTTCTACCCGCCGGGAATCGAACCCGGGCCCTCCGTGTATGAAGCGGGAGCTTTAGCCACCAGGCCACCGGGCCACCATTACTAACAGAGGTAACCCAGACATTAGAAGGACTAGCAGTGGTAACCAGAGACATTATTACTAACAGTGGTAACCCCATACATTAAAAGGAATAGCATTAGTAACCCCAGACATTAGAAGGACTAGCAGTGGTAACCCCAGACATTAAAAGGGCTAGCAGTGGTAACCCCAGACATTAGAAGGACTAGCAGTGGTAACCCCAGACATTAAAAGGACTAGCAGTGGTAACCCCAGATATTAGTAGGACTAGCAGTGATAACCTCATATATTAGGAAGGCTAGCAGTGGTAACCCCAGACATTATTACTAGCAGCAGTAAGTTCAGACATTATTACTAGCAGCTGTAACCTCAGACATTATTACTAGCAGAGGTAACCCCAGACATTAGAAGGACTAGCAGTGGTAACCCCACTGCTAGTCCTTCTATCACTGATATTCATCCCAGGTACAGTAATGGAGAAGATAATTACTTGGAGAGAAATGGTATCATATATAATGGAGAGTACAGGTTCAGAGGTGTCAGATGTTGTCTCCAGTTTGTTGGAGTTCTATGACAGTGACAGAAATAAGACGAGAGAAAGAGGTCGATGGATTGCTTTTATTAGAGTTCAAGGAGCATTCAGTACTGCACCTCACGAGAGATTTGGGCAACAGTTTGAAGTGCCGGCAGTAGTAACAAGGAACGTACTCTGGTGGATCGAAGAATACCATAGCGAGTGAAAGCAGTGAGTGATTGTCTGGAAAGCGATGTCAGAATGGGGAAGAATAACCAGTAAGGGTTTGCAAGGATAAATATTAGGATCATTCTGATTTATGTAACTTATGTAGCTGATGATATAGAGTGAGATGTATCCATGACGATGTAAAACTAACGAGAATAAAAACAGATGAAATGGATATGGACAAACTGCAAGGTTGGTCAGAAAATT
This sequence comes from Cherax quadricarinatus, assembly GCF_038502225.1. Lineage (NCBI taxonomy): Eukaryota > Metazoa > Arthropoda > Malacostraca > Decapoda > Parastacidae > Cherax > Cherax quadricarinatus. The sequence continues at coordinate 69,041,167 of NC_091292.1, forward strand.
TGGAAATTGAATTTAACCGAAGGAAATGCCATTTTATGAAGACTAGGGAGAGAGCAAGACGAGTGGGCACAGAATATAGACTCTGAGGACAGAGGCTACAGACTTCACTTAGAGATAAAGAATAGGAGTGAGCACAGTGCCTAGCATAATACCAGAAGCTCATATCAACTGAATAACTTCTTCAGGCAACGCTCATCTGGGAAATCTAAGAGTAGCCTTCACGAATCTCATCAGTCATTCCTGACTTTTAACATATCATCCGTCAGCCTCATCATGGAACTCACTCCTAAAAAAGCATAAGCTACGAAGAGAGGCTAACGTAACTGAACCTAATTACGATGGAGGACGGAATAGGCCATGGAGACATGACGTACAAAACTCAGAGGAATTAATAGAGTAGACTGGATAAGCTATTTGAGAGACGGTAAACAGGTACTCGGGGGCAAAGGAATTTAAAGACACATACGTGTCACAGGAATATCAAGAGATATTTCCGTAGCCTAATTATGGTGATCAACCAGTGAAATGACCTCGAGGAAGTGGAAGCCCACGAGAGCAGGAGGGAGGAAATCTGGCAAGTGACAAGTTGAGGCGGGGCAGGAGATAAGGCTCGATTCATCTGTAACCACATAAGTGAATACTTATAAGTGCGAGCACACACGTACGCACTTATTGTTACATTCACGATAGTGTAAAACTGAAATTTATTTTCGGGCAGTTCTTGCGGCACTGAATGACTCATTGTTGTAGTGTTTTATAAATATATTAATAATGATGTGGGAAATTTTTATTAGGCGGGGGCGGGAGAGAGTCAGGGATTTTAATTAAAAAAATGTTTTCATAACTCTGATACATGAAGTTATACCAGCATAAATTATTTGAATGTGGTGTAATTAGTAGAAAGTCTTAATTTCATTATGTAACCTTCGACCTTTCAGTGGGTGGCACTGTGATTCACCATGTTTCAGTGGGTGGCACTGTGATTCACCATGTTTCAGTGGGTGGCACTGTGATTCACCATGTTTCAGTGGGTGGCACTATGATTCACCATGTTTCAGTGGGTGGCACTGTGATTCACCATGTTTCAGTGGGTGGCACTATGATTCACCATGTTTCAGTGGGTGGCACTGTGATTCACCATGTTTCAGTGGGTGGCACTGTGATTCACCATGTTTCAATGGTTGGCACTTCGATTCACCATGTTTCAGTGGGTGGCATTGTGATTCACCATGTTTCAGTGGGTGGCATTGTGATTCACCATGTTTCAGTGGGTGGCACTGTGATTCACCATGTTTCAGTGGGTGGCACTGTGATTCACCATGGTGGCACCGTGATTCACCATGTTTCAGTGGGTGCACTGTGATTCACCATGTTTCAGTGGGTGGCATTGTGAATCACCATGTTTCAGTGGGTGGCATTGTGATTCACCATGTTTCAGTGGGTGGCACTGTGATTCACCATGTTTCAGTGGGTGGCACTGTGATTCACCATGTTTCAGTGGGTGGCACTGTGATTCACCATGTTTCAGTGGGTGGCACTGTGATTCACCATGTTTCAGTGGGTGGCACTGTGATTCACCATGTTTCAGTGGGTGGCACTGTGATTCACCATGTTTCAGTGGGTGGCACTGTGATTCACCATGTTTCAGTGGGTGGCACTGTGATTCACCATGTTTCAGTGGGTGGCACTGTGATTCACCATGTTTCAGTGGGTGGCACTGTGATTCACCATGTTTCAGTGGGTGGCACTGTGATTCACCATGTTTCAGTGGGTGGCACTGTGATTCACCATGTTTCAGTGGGTGGCACTGTGATTCACCATGTTTCAGTGGGTGGCACTGTGATTCACCATGTTTCAGTGGGTGGCACTGTGATTCACCATGTTTCAGTGGGTGGCACTGTGATTCACCATGTTTCAGTCGGTGGCACTGTGATTCACCATGTTTCAGTGGGTGGCACTGTGATTCACCATGTTTCAGTCGGTGGCACTGTGATTCACCATGTTTCAGTGGGTGGCACTGTGATTCACCATGTTTCAGTCGGTGGCACTGTGATTCACCATGTTTCAGTGGGTGGCACTGTGATTCACCATGTTTCAGTGGGTGGCACTGTGATTCACCATGTTTCAGTGGGTGGCACTGTGATTCACCATGTTTCAGTGGGTGGCACTGTGATTCACCATGTTTCAGTGGGTGGCACTGTGATTCACCATGTTTCAGTGGGTGGCACTGTGATTCACCATGTTTCAGTGGGTGGCACTGTGATTCACCATGTTTCAGTGGGTGGCACTGTGATTCACCATGTTTCAGTCGGCTGCTTGAAGATGACTGGAACTTTGTAACAACATACCAGAATGTAGTGCCCAAGATGCTTGACAAACACTGATGTTGTAGGTTCTCTAACCACATCTGTGTTCCTCAACTCTGGTATATGCGAAACATGCAGGAACGAAGTCGTAGTGTTTGATGTAAATAATGTAGATACCAGCAGTGGTCTCAGACCTTTCATTATGGACCAACTAGGAATCCAGTTACTGTGGCTGGCCTTACACCACTTCCCTTTCTGAAGTTGACTTTTCAGACATACCAATGGCAGGCTCTATTTCTGCAATGTGGATAAGGCAACTGAGTATTGTTGGGCAAATTCTTTGCATCCCAGGATGGTAAGCTATACGATTGTACGTATGCTGACAAAGGATTTGCTGATTTGTGTACTTACCGATTCAGTGACTCAACAGTGGACGATCTCTGTCTCTGTTAGTGGCATGGAGGACACTTCTATCTACCACTCCCAGATCATTAAGTGGGATTTGAAAGAGGGTCACATGCCAATAAATGTTACAGTCTGGCTCCAATTAAGCTATGAGCTAATAAGTTTGAAGCAACAGCTGGAGGCATAATGTTACGAAATCTTGCATATTAATATCCGCTGGATCTCCAAGGGTAGTCTAGTGATAAGGTCGTCTGGCCCTAGGCAGGCTCGTAGCTTATATCATGGTGACCCGGTGAAGAATGTGCTTGCCACTGGTTATTTGAACCAATGTCATGGCATAGTTTCCCACTGGTTACATGAGCATGAGAATAAGCAGGATATTCAGCTTCTCAATCCTGAAATAGCAACGGTTCAAAGGATTAAGAGGATCGGTGGTGTTCTGGTGAGTACTAATTCACTGGTCCTCGCAGGACCCTGACCTATATCTTGATCTAGATGTGTAGCATTGCAGAGCTTCAAGTGTTAGAAGTTACCCATTAGAGAGCGAAGTGCATAATGACCCACAACACTTGTGTTGCTCAATCTTGAGCAACACAAGTGTTGATTTTTGGGGGGCTGCCCCTGAGCAGCTAGCTCTTTGGCGTGGCTATCCATGAGTGTCCTTGTCGGAGATCATTTGTTGAATATATTATGTTTTCTCTCAGGAGATTATTTTTCCAAAGCATCGAGATCAACTCGAGCTACATCTCTCCTACCCTCCCTCACCCACCAGTCTCCCCTCTCCTACCCTCCCTCACCCACCAGTCTCCCCTCTCCTACCCTCCCTCACCCACCAGTCTCCCCTCTCCTACCCTCCCTCACCCACAAGTCTCTCCCTCTCCTACCCTCCCTCACCCACAAGTCTTCCCTCTCCTACCCTCCCCCTCTCCTACCCACCAGTCTTCTCCTCTCCTACCCTCTCTCACCCACCAATCTCCCCTCTCCTACCCTCCCTCACCCACCAATCTCCCCTCTCCTACCCTCCCTCACCCACCAATCTCCCCCTCTCATTTCAATACCTAGACCATCCCTTCACAAACCCCCAACCTCCATTTCCTGGACCTACCTTTGTCTATTTCCTAGGATTAAGACCACCCCATGTTCCTACTCCTTAGATCAAGAGCCCACCTAAGACCAAACCTGTCCCCCCCCCCACCCCTACTCGAAAAAATAATACTATTAAATACTCTACACAGGAGACTTCAATGCGACATACAAAATCATCCAGCACTTGTTCACTATACAAATGTAACAAAACTAATTATAGATGAACCGAGGCCAACCTCTCCCATACCATTAAGATTCCACCATAACCCCTCTACACCACACATGACCAACCTAGCTCCATTTCCTTGGACCAAGTTCACCCTCATCTCTTACAAATTACCTCCCCTTCCCCACCTAAGGCCATCCTTATGCCAATACACAAATTTTTATTTAACAATACAAGATAAAAATTTACAAGTTTATACACTGGTTGGTAACACTGTATGGTAAAACATTTTTTATATATCACAATTTTATACAATGCAACAACTGTTACCAAGATCAGTCTTCTCTGTCTCGGTGGGACGTCACGGTGACTTCTTTCATCTTTACTGTACATATTTCTCTTTTCACAACAGTTACTGATCTATACTTAAATGTTCCCGTATCTGGATTAGTCAACACGTTATTATAGAAGGCATGACTTAACAGGGACATAAAATGGAATTGTATTCCTTTTCCTCTATCGATATTCTACACCCTCTCTCTTTCTCCCAAGAGCTAGCCACTCAGGGATAACCTCTATAACGAGTCATCATCCCGTTCTCTCTTGTACACTAATATTGCAGTGACACAAAAGCTGAGGCTAATGAGTGCCTGTGTTGCACATATTAGGGACAGTACGCTGTTGCACTCTTAATGCTCAGAAAATGGACTTTCTGGAGGCGAGTAAGAGGGTATAACTCTTGTACCTTGGTCCTGCACTCTGCCTTTAGTCATGGGATCCCAGCTGCTGCAGTGCCTCAACATCTGTCCAGGTTACCACTAGCCCATCTTGTCCGTCTCTGTTGTCATCATCGGTTGGCTGAAGGTTGGTGAAAGTTCTTTTGAGAGGGCAGGAGAAAGAAACTTTCTTTCCTGTAAATTTTGCTTAAGAATAAGCACATCCAGGACTACCAGTTCTCTGCCTCTAGCTGAGGTCTGAGGTATCCTCTTAGGCTCAAAGGATGAAAAAGATGAGACAAAACATTAGAAAAAATCTGGGGAGTGTCGCTCCTCTGTCTAGCTGGGATGGTACATAGGGTGTCCAATCGAAGAAAGGAAAGTCGGATGCTCTCTCCCAGAGGACGTCATCTAACGTCATCTTTAGAGGTCTGGTACCCAGACCTCTGAAGTGATATGTTCCTCCGAGAAAATGAGAGACTGTTTCCCTGATGACTTTCCCTTTCCATCCATTTTTTTTTTTGCCTCTGGATGACTGGCATTTTGCAGACTACATCTGTGACCAAGGGTCAGGCCGGAGAGGTAGAGCAGGCTTCGAGACTTCATTAGGCAATGGGTTTATCGTCAAGTATTTATTAAGGGAGCCTCAGAAGTTTCATTACAGAAAAACGGATTACATCAACTTGAGAATTAGTGTCTCTTAGGATACTCTATCCTCATCTGCTCAGGAAAGCACCATACAGGTTGTTAAAGACACGAAGGGGAGGGGATGTAGACACTGGAGCTGGGTTAGAGGAGTGAAAGGTTGCAAGGCACAGCGCGGGTGTTTGGCTGGCTTCTACAATGTTGTGGTAAAAGCCGCAGGAGTGTGTACCACTGGTTACCAAGGAACCATGTAGTACCGTGAGGAAGGTTGTGGGTAGGTGTAAATAGATGCATTATAATTAGTCTTGAAATTATACCATGTTAGTCATTTGGTGATTTATATTATACATATATGTTAAGGTAAGAGTGTGAAAAATGGTAGCAACCTCTCAAGAATTTTGAAATACGTAAACAGGACATTCGGGGCCAGTTAAAAAGTTCAGTTGTTCGTACTGTTAACGTGGACGTAGTGTGATGTGTGGCAAGGTATGTATGTTTCTTGATGCTGCTGAGGGATTCTTGATTCACGGGATTAACCTTCCCTTCCCACTCTTGGATCGAACCTAAATGCCTCATATTTTCCGAGGCTCTGTATGACGCCTACGGGTTTAGCTCTTCCCCACTGACTGTATTAATGACGCGTGCAGACATGGTCTTCATGCCCCAGCCTATAATACTACCCATGATTCCACTCTTCTAGGAAACGGGAAATGAAGCCCTTGACACCAGAGAATTTGAGCTTCCCCTCACTTTCCTAGGATCAAACCTCAATGCTTCGCTTTCTCCAGATGTTTCATGAGCCTTGTGAGTCAGATTGCTAGAAAATATTGCACTAGTTATTCTAGAGAAGTGGCTTTTTATATAGTTTGAGTGCACCTATCACCGAGAGCAGCACTGCCTATACACGAAGATATACACCATAGGGTGAATATCGTAATATATATTCACTGAGGGGGTGTATATATTAATATGTACAGTAAACCTAGGAGTGTTTATCTTCGTGTATGTGCACTTAAAAGTTTAATTAATCCTTTCAGTAGTGATTAAGGTATCCCTGAGTGATGGTGTGCATGCAGCCTTAATGACCCTCCTGCAGTTGATAGGTTTTAAACCTAATAAACTAACCAATTTCCACTTTGGTTCAGCCAATATAGCGTCTCCTTTGAGGTTCCCTCTCAGCTCATCTATTCAATTTAAATCGTATGACTTAGGCTCCTACAACACACCTACATCAACCAGTCATTGAACATCAACATCAGGTAATCGTTAAAAACTGTATTAACCAATCAGTGAGCATCAGCATCAGCCTGTCGTAAAACATCAGTACTAACTAGTCTTTAACCTCAATCATTAAACATCAGCATCACTTATTAAAAAATAACATCAAACAATCATTAATTATCAATATCAATCCATAAACGTCAACATCAGCAAATAATTAAACATCAACAAATAGTGAATCATAAAAAAAATAAATCGCTAAGCATCTGCCTGTCATCCAACATCAGAAATTAACCAGGAACTAAACATTAACCAGTGACTGAACGTCAACCAATAAGTTCTTCGTCAGAAAAAAATACTGTTTTCTTTGAGGTTGACTCCTCCCGACAACTGCGAGAGGTGTGATGGGAGTGACTACTTTTGTCGGTTCATGGGTGATTGTAGTTACTTGTGTGAATCAACGTCCCAGTGTTTCTTGTGTCTCTGCTGGGTGGAAATACAACCAGTTAGGTGGTTGTTCGTAAGACTTTTTTGTTAGTGACTTCGTTATATTCTGCTTTATGTAGTTAGAAGACTTCATATGTCATCTCCCAGAATGTGTTTAATGGTGCTAGAAATTTTTATGGAGGCGAGGTTGTACCTAGAGATACTTCTTGTACTGTGATGTCGAAATCAATGGAGAAAATATTGTACTGTTTCTGGAAAACTGCAATGAGTGCAAGTTTCACTTATCAGTTCTGTACTTGTGACTGTGCTAGCTTCAGTTTATCCTAGCCTAAGTCTAGCCATTGCTGCCTATGTTACGTTGGTCGGGTTCAAACTTCCAACACTCGTGTATCCTAACTGGAAGAATGTTGACATTGTCAGTGGAGTGTAAGTGCCACTTTCGTAAGTATAATTAATGATTCAGCAGTATTTTCCATTACATATTTGGAGTATGACTCTCCTAGATAGCACTATTTTTTAATGATTGATGCATCTTATGAAACTGATGAAACATTTATGGATTTAGGCTGTGTTGACGCAAATTTTTCAAAATTTTAAACCAGTTAATAAACTTGACATTATTAGATTCTGGTCAATAACTAAAAAATACATCTTCTGATCAACTTTAATCTTGTAGTGCCCAAAAGTTTTCCTCACAGGAATCTTAGTTTGGATTTTGTTTCATGTCAGTTTTAATTTGACAAATTAATTAAACAAACTGTGCTCCGGAAATAACTTCAGAATGTCTCTTTTGAGCAGAAATAAGTCGGTATTTATCCTTATTATTACTGTCGAAGTTAAATCTGCATAAGGAACCTTCGTTCATACATAGGTTCTTTATCCCATCAAAACTTAAAAAAAACGTTTCTCAAACGTTAAACATTGGTCAGTCTTACTTAGAGAAAAGTTTGGATTGCTATTTGCCTGTGTAAGTCGCAGTGCATTTTTCACTGCAGAAACTTGGAATTTAATACCTGGGTATTAGCCTAATGTTGGGGTATTAATTTTATTACCGGAGCATTAACTTAATATTGGTGTACTAACTTTAAAACCAGGGTATTAATTTAATACTGGGGTATTAACATAACAACTGGATATTAAATTAACACTAGAGTATTAACTTAATACCGGGGTATTAACTTAACACCGATGTATTAACTTAACACCAGGATATTAACACCGAGATATTAACTTAACACCGGGGTATTAACACCGGGGTATTACCTTAACAACGGGGTATTAATTTAACAACGGGGTATTAACTTAACAACGGGGTATTAACTTAACACCAGGGTATTAACTTAACAACGGGGTATTAACTTAACATCGGAGTATTAACTTAACAACAGGGTATTAACTTAACACCAGGGTATTAACACCAGGGTATTAACTTAACACCGGGGTATTAACTTAATAACGGGGTATTAACTTAATAACGGGGTATTAACTTAACACTTGGGTATTAACTTAACAACGGGGTATTAACTTGATAACGGGGTATTAACTTGATAACGGGGTTTTAACTTAACAACGGGGTATTAACTTGATAACGGGGTATTAACTTGATAACGGGGTTTTAACTTAATAACGGGGTATTAACTTAACACTGGGGTATTAACTTAATAACGGGGTATTAACTTAATAACGGGGTATTAACTTAATAACGGGGTATTAACTTAACACTGGGATATTAACTTAACACCGGGGTATTAACTTAACAACGGGGTATTAACTTAACACCAGGGTATTGACTTAACACCAGGGTATTAACTTAACACCATGATATTAACTTAACACCAGGGTATTAACTTAACAACGGGGTATTAACTTAACACCGGGGTATTAACTTAACAGGGTATTAACTTAACACCAGGGTATTAACACCAGGGTATTAACTTAACACCGAGGTATTAACTTAACACCGGGGTATTACCTTAACAACAGGGTATTAATTTAACAACGGGGTATTAACTTAACAACGGGGTATTAACTTAACACCAGGGTATTAACTTAACAACGGGGTATTAACTTAACATCAGAGTATTAACTTAACAACAGGGTATTAACTTAACACCAGGGTATTAACACCAGGGTATTAACTTAACACCGGGGTATTAACTTAATAACGGGGTATTAACTTGATAACGGGGTATTAACTTAACACTTGGGTATTAACTTAACAACGGGGTATTAACTTGATAACGGGGCATTAACTTGATAACGGGGTTTTAACTTAATAACGGGGTATTAACTTAACACTGGGGTATTAACTTAATAACGGGGTATTAACTTAATAACGGGGTATTAACTTAATAACGGGGTATTAACTTAACACTGGGATATTAACTTAACACCAGGGTATTGACTTAACACCAGGGTATTAACTTAACACCATGATATTAACTTAACATCAGCTCCAAAATTTCAACCAAACTGCACCATGAGCAGAAGAAGGTTCATGGAACCCCTGGCATGTGCAGACGCTCTCTGCTCACTTTTATGTGGGTTATTCTCGATCTTGGTTTCCGTGGGATTACCTCAGAGAGTGTCTTCAGGTGTCTTCAGTCGCTAAACACCTGCGTCTCCTACCTGGGAGAATGATGGCACTGTTAGTGCAGTGTTTCGTTTCCATTTTTTGCCGTTTTTAATTTAGAAATGGCATTGCAGTAGATTTCATTAAACAGCAGCATGATTTTTTTTCTAGCTTTAGGCTTTGTCGGTGCTGGTTTCTTAATTTTCTAACGTAGTTATTAAACCTGAAGTTGTTGTATTTTATGCAATATGCGAAGAATAAAGCTTCTGGTCAGCTTAATTTAAGCTTTTAATGTTGATGTGTTGTTCCTAAAGGAAGGTTCATCTTTATTTAATTTAATTATTAAACACTTACTCTATTAATAGAGAATGTTTGTCTTGATCTGAAGTCAGCGTTTGGCTGTATTTGGTTATCCTGAGTTAAATCTATTTGAAGTCATTTTTATGTAGCCGTGATATCTGCGTGTGCTCAAGGTTAGTCTGACTAATTTGCATGCTATGTATCCAAAGTTTAAGTGAACCTTAATCATTAGCCAGTCTTACTTATAGAAAAATCTGGATTGATTTTCGCCTGTGTAGGTTTCAAAGTGACATTTTCATTGAAGAAATTTAGAAAATTGAAATAATGATTTTTGGTATGGAAATTTGTTAGTTCCTCGTCCGATTGACTTCAAACCTTCAGCAAAATCACTTGATAATGGAAGTTCCGAGCGGCTTCAACCTAAACGTCCTTGTATTATGGGATACTCATCAATGTACGATAATTACAGAATGCCTCTTCAGTTTGGCTTTAGCCTTTTATAGCTGATCTTTCTTGGTGGAAAATTTAAAATGATTTTGCCTTGTGCTTGTCCTAATTTGTCAGATTTTATGAAAGAAATTGGGATAGTTTTCATATGACGAAATGTTAGTTCCTTTTCACTTTCACTTTAAATCTTCATCACTAATATTTAACTACATTAGAAACTTTTGCCGCACTCTGCACTGTACCTTTCGTGTGTATTGAGATGCAAAGAACGAGTTATGCAGCGAACAAAATGTAGATAATTGTTATTATTAAAAGTAGTAGTGGTAATAATGGAGGCGAGTGATTTTTCACAAGCTTTTTTTTTATATTTCTTCCTTCCAGGTGCGTTCCTTGATGCTGGTAAAGGTCTCTGGATCCAAGGAACTACAACTGACCTCATCATCGATGGATCACATTTGACTGCCTCTCACTTCCCAGTCACTGCCTCTCACTTCCCAGTCACTGCCTCTCACTTCCCAGTTACTGCCTCTCACTTCCCAGTTACTGCCTCTCACTTCCCAGTCACTGCCTCTCACTTCCCAGTCACTGCCTCTCACTTCCCAGTTACTGCCTCTCACTTCCCAGTTACTGCCTCTCACTTCCCAGTCACTGCCTCTCACTTCCCAGTCACTGCCTCTCACTTCCCAGTTACTGCCTCTCACTTCCCAGTCACTGCCTCTCACTTCCCAGTCACTGCCTCTCACTTCCCAGTCACTGCCTCTCACTTCCCCGCCACTGCCTCTCACCTCCCAGTCACTGCCTCTCACTTCCCAGTCACTGCCTCTCACTTCCCAGTTACTGCCTCTCACTTCCCAGTTACTGCCTCTCACTTCCCAGTTACTGCCTCTCACTTCCCAGTTACTGCCTCTCACTTCCCAGTCACTGCCTCTCACTTCCCAGTCACTGCCTCTCACTTCCCAGTCACTGCCTCTCACTTCCCAGTTACTGCCTCTCACTTCCCAGTCACTGCCTCTCACTTCCCAGTCACTGCCTCTCACTTCCCAGTCACTGCCTCTCACTTCCCAGTTACTGCCTCTCACTTCCCAGTCACTGCCTCTCACTTCCCAGTTACTGCCTCTCACTTCCCAGTTACTGCCTCTCACTTCCCAGTCACTGCCTCTCACTTCCCAGTCACTGCCTCTCACTTCCCAGTCACTGCCTCTCACTTCCCAGTCACTGCCTCTCACTTCCCAGTCACTGCCTCTCACTTCCCACTGCCTCTCACTTCCCAGTCACTGCCTCTCACTTCCCAGTCACTGCCTCTCACTTCCCAGTTACTGCCTCTCACTTCCCAGTCACTGCCTCTCACTTCCCAGTTACTGCCTCTCACTTCCCAGTTACTGCCTCTCACTTCCCAGTCACTGCCTCTCACTTCCCAGTCACTGCCTCTCACTTCCCAGTCACTGCCTCTCACTTCCCAGTCACTGCCTCTCACTTCCCAGTCACTGCCTCTCACTTCCCAGTCACTGCCTCTCACTTCCCAGTCACTGCCTCTCACTTCCCAGTTACTGCCTCTCACTTCCCAGTCACTGCCTCTCACTTCCCAGTCACTGCCTCTCACTTCCCAGTCACTGCCTCTCACTTCCCAGTTACTGCCTCTCACTTCCCAGTCACTGCCTCTCACTTCCCAGTTACTGCCTCTCACTTCCCAGTTACTGCCTCTCACTTCCCAGTCACTGCCTCTCACTTCCCAGTCACTGCCTCTCACTTCCCAGTCACTGCCTCTCACTTCCCAGTCACTGCCTCTCACTTCCCAGTCACTGCCTCTCACTTCCCAGTCACTGCCTCTCACTTCCCAGTCACTGCCTCTCACTTCCCAGTCACTGCCTCTCACTTCCCAGTTACTGCCTCTCACTTCCCAGTCACTGCCTCTCACTTCCCAGTTACTGCCTCTCACTTCCCAGTTACTGCCTCTCACTTCCCAGTCACTGCCTCTCACTTCCCAGTCACTGCCTCTCACTTCCCAGTCACTGCCTCTCACTTCCCAGTCACTGCCTCTCACTTCCCAGTCACTGCCTCTCACTTCCCAGTCACTGCCTCTCACTTCCCAGTCACTGCCTCTCACTTCCCGGTTACTGCCTCTCACTTCCCAGTCACTGCCTCTCACTTCCCAGTTACTGCCTCTCACTTCCCAGTTACTGCCTCTCACTTCCCAGTCACTGCCTCTCACTTCCCAGTCACTGCCTCTCACTTCCCAGTCACTGCCTCTCACTTCCCAGTCACTGCCTCTCACTTCCCAGTCACTGCCTCTCACTTCCCAGTCACTGCCTCTCACTTCCCAGTCACTGCCTCTCACTTCCCAGTCACTGCCTCTCACTTCCCAGTCACTGCCTCTCACTTCCCAGTCACTGCCTCTCACTTCCCAGTCACTGCCTCTCACTTCCCAGTCACTGCCTCTCACTTCCCAGTCACTGCCTCTCACTTCCCAGTCACTGCCTCTCACTTCCCAGTCACTGCCTCTCACTTCCCAGTCACTGCCTCTCACTTCCCAGTCACTGCCTCTCACTTCCCAGTCACTGCCTCTCACTTCCCAGTTACTGCCTCTCACTTCCCAGTCACTGCCTCTCACTTCCCAGTTACTGCCTCTCACTTCCCAGTTACTGCCTCTCACTTCCCAGTCACTGCCTCTCACTTCCCAGTCACTGCCTCTCACTTCCCAGTCACTGCCTCTCACTTCCCAGTCACTGCCTCTCACTTCCCAGTCACTGCCTCTCACTTCCCAGTCACTGCCTCTCACTTCCCAGTCACTGCCTCTCACTTCCCAGTTACTGCCTCTCACTTCCCAGTCACTGCCTCTCACTTCCCAGTCACTGCCTCTCACTTCCCAGTCACTGCCTCTCACTTCCCAGTTACTGCCTCTCACTTCCCAGTCACTGCCTCTCACTTCCCAGTTACTGCCTCTCACTTCCCAGTTACTGCCTCTCACTTCCCAGTCACTGCCTCTCACTTCCCAGTCACTGCCTCTCACTTCCCAGTCACTGCCTCTCACTTCCCAGTCACTGCCTCTCACTTCCCAGTCACTGCCTCTCACTTCCCAGTCACTGCCTCTCACTTCCCAGTCACTGCCTCTCACTTCCCAGTCACTGCCTCTCACTTCCCAGTTACTGCCTCTCACTTCCCAGTCACTGCCTCTCACTTCCCAGTTACTGCCTCTCACTTCCCAGTTACTGCCTCTCACTTCCCAGTCACTGCCTCTCACTTCCCAGTCACTGCCTCTCACTTCCCAGTCACTGCCTCTCACTTCCCAGTCACTGCCTCTCACTTCCCAGTCACTGCCTCTCACTTCCCAGTTACTGCCTCTCACTTCCCAGTCACTGCCTCTCACTTCCCAGTTACTGCCTCTCACTTCCCAGTTACTGCCTCTCACTTCCCAGTCACTGCCTCTCACTTCCCAGTCACTGCCTCTCACTTCCCAGTCACTGCCTCTCACTTCCCAGTCACTGCCTCTCACTTCCCAGTCACTGCCTCTCACTTCCCAGTCACTGCCTCTCACTTCCCAGTCACTGCCTCTCACTTCCCAGTCACTGCCTCTCACTTCCCAGTCACTGCCTCTCACTTCCCAGTCACTGCCTCTCACTTCCCAGTCACTGCCTCTCACTTCCCAGTCACTGCCTCTCACTTCCCAGTCACTGCCTCTCACTTCCCAGTCACTGCCTCTCACTTCCCAGTCACTGCCTCTCACTTCCCAGTCACTGCCTCTCACTTCCCAGTCACTGCCTCTCACTTCCCAGTCACTGCCTCTCACTTCCCAGTCACTGCCTCTCACTTCCCAGTCACTGCCTCTCACTTCCCAGTCACTGCCTCTCACTTCCCAGTCACTGCCTCTCACTTCCCAGTCACTGCCTCTCACTTCCCAGTCACTGCCTCTCACTTCCCAGTCACTGCCTCTCACTTCCCAGTTACTGCCTCTCACTTCCCAGTCACTGCCTCTCACTTCCCAGTTACTGCCTCTCACTTCCCACTCACTGCCTCTCACTTCCCAGTCACTGCCTCTCACTTCCCAGTTACTGCCTCTCACTTCCCAGTCACTGCCTCTCACTTCCCAGTCACTGCCTCTCACTTCCCAGTCACTGCCTCTCACTTCCCAGTCACTGCCTCTCACTTCCCAGTCACTGCCTCTCACTTCCCAGTCACTGCCTCTCACTTCCCAGTTACTGCCTCTCACTTCCCAGTCACTGCCTCTCACTTCCCAGTCACTGCCTCTCACTTCCCAGTCACTGCCTCTCACTTCCCAGTCACTGCCTCTCACTTCCCAGTCACTGCCTCTCACTTCCCAGTCACTGCCTCTCACTTCCCAGTCACTGCCTCTCACTTCCCAGTTACTGCCTCTCACTTCCCAGTCACTGCCTCTCACTTCCCAGTCACTGCCTCTCACTTCCCAGTCACTGCCTCTCACTTCCCAGTTACTGCCTCTCACTTCCCAGTCACTGCCTCTCACTTCCCAGTCACTGCCTCTCACTTCCCAGTCACTGCCTCTCACTTCCCAGTTACTGCCTCTCACTTCCCAGTCACTGCCTCTCACTTCCCAGTCACTGCCTCTCACTTCCCAGTTACTGCCTCTCACTTCCCAGTCACTGCCTCTCACTTCCCAGTCACTGCCTCTCACTTCCCAGTCACTGCCTCTCACTTCCCAGTCACTGCCTCTCACTTCCCAGTCACTGCCTCTCACTTCCCAGTCACTGCCTCTCACTTCCCAGTCACTGCATATCACTTCCCAGTCTCTGCCTCTCACTTCCCAGTCACTGCCTCTCACTTCCCAGTCACTGCCTCTCACTTCCCAGTCACTGCCTCTCACTTCCCAGTCACTGCCTCTCACTTCCCAGTTACTGCCTCTCACTTCCCAGTTACTGCCTCTCACTTCCCAGTTACTGCCTCTCACTTCCCAGTCACTGCCTCTCACTTCCCAGTCACTGCCTCTCACTTCCCAGTAACTGCCTCTCACTTCCCAGTCACTGCCTCTCACTTCCCAGTCACTGCCTCTCACTTCCCAGTCACTGCCACTCACTTCCCAGTCACTGCCTCTCACTTCCCAGTCACTGCCTCTCACTTCCCAGTCACTGCCTCTCACTTCCCAGTTACTGCCTCTCACTTCCCAGTTACTGCCTCTCACTTCCCAGTTACTGCCTCTCACTTCCCAGTCACTGCCTCTCACTTCCCAGTCACTGCCTCTCACTTCCCAGTCACTGCCTCTCACTTCCCAGTTACTGCCTCTCACTTCCCAGTCACTGCCTCTCACTTCCCAGTCACTGCCTCTCACTTCCCAGTCACTGCCTCTCACTTCCCAGTCACTGCCTCTCACTTCCCAGTCACTGCCTCTCACTTCCCAGTCACTGCCTCTCACTTCCCAGTTACTGCCTCTCACTTCCCAGTCACTGCCTCTCACTTCCCAGTCACTGCCTCTCACTTCCCAGTCACTGCCTCTCACTTCCCAGTCACTGCCTCTCACTTCCCAGTCACTGCCTCTCACTTCCCAGTCACTGCCTCTCACTTCCCAGTTACTGCCTCTCACTTCCCAGTTACTGCCTCTCACTTCCCAGTTACTGCCTCTCACTTCCCAGTCACTGCCTCTCACTTCCCAGTTACTGCCTCTCACTTCCCAGTTACTGCCTCTCACTTCCCAGTTACTGCCTCTCACTTCCCAGTCACTGCCTCTCACTTCCCAGTCACTGCCTCTCACTTCCCAGTTACTGCCTCTCACTTCCCAGTCACTGCCTCTCACTTCCCAGTCACTGCCTCTCACTTCCCAGTCACTGCCTCTCACTTCCCAGTCACTGCCTCTCACTTCCCAGTCACTGCCTCTCACTTCCCAGTCACTGCCTCTCACTTCCCAGTTACTGCCTCTCACTTCCCAGTCACTGCCTCTCACTTCCCAGTCACTGCCTCTCACTTCCCAGTCACTGCCTCTCACTTCCCAGTTACTGCCTCTCACTTCCCAGTCACTGCCTCTCACTTCCCAGTTACTGCCTCTCACTTCCCAGTCACTGCCTCTCACTTCCCAGTCACTGCCTCTCACTTCCCAGTTACTGCCTCTCACTTCCCAGTCACTGCCTCTCACTTCCCAGTCACTGCCTCTCACTTCCCAGTCACTGCCTCTCACTTCCCAGTCACTGCCTCTCACTTCCCAGTCACTGCCTCTCACTTCCCAGTCACTGCCTCTCACTTCCCAGTTACTGCCTCTCACTTCCCAGTTACTGCCTCTCACTTCCCAGTTACTGCCTCTCACTTCCCAGTCACTGCCTCTCGCTTCCCAGTTACTGCCTCTCACTTCCCAGTTACTGCCTCTCACTTCCCAGTTACTGCCTCTCACTTCCCAGTCACTGCCTCTCACTTCCCAGTCACTGCCTCTCACTTCCCAGTTACTGCCTCTCACTTCCCAGTCACTGCCTCTCACTTCCCAGTCACTGCCTCTCACTTCCCAGTCACTGCCTCTCACTTCCCAGTCACTGCCTCTCACTTCCCAGTCACTGCCTCTCACTTCCCAGTCACTGCCTCTCACTTCCCAGTTACTGCCTCTCACTTCCCAGTCACTGCCTCTCACTTCCCAGTCACTGCCTCTCACTTCCCAGTCACTGCCTCTCACTTCCCAGTTACTGCCTCTCACTTCCCAGTTACTGCCTCTCACTTCCCAGTTACTGCCTCTCACTTCCCAGTCACTGCCTCTCACTTCCCAGTCACTGCCTCTCACTTCCCAGTTACTGCCTCTCACTTCCCAGTCACTGCCTCTCACTTCCCAGTTACTGCCTCTCACTTCCCAGTCACTGCCTCTCACTTCCCAGTCACTGCCTCTCACTTCCCAGTCACTGCCTCTCACTTCCCAGTCACTGCCTCTCACTTCCCAGTCACTGCCTCTCACTTCCCAGTTACTGCCTCTCACTTCCCACTTACTGCCTCTCACTTCCCAGTCACTGCCTCTCACTTCCCAGTTACTGCCTCTCACTTCCCAGTCACTGCCTCTCACTTCCCAGTCACTGCCTCTCACTTCCCAGTTACTGCCTCTCACTTCCCAGTCACTGCCTCTCACTTCCCAGTCACTGCCTCTCACTTCCCAGTCACTGCCTCTCACTTCCCAGTCACTGCCTCTCACTTCCCAGTCACTGCCTCTCACTTCCCAGTCACTGCCTCTCACTTCCCAGTCACTGCCTCTCACTTCCCAGTCACTGCCTCTCACTTCCCAGTCACTGCCTCTCACTTCCCAGTCACTGCCTCTCACTTCCCAGTCACTGCCTCTCACTTCCCAGTCACTGCCTCTCACTTCCCAGTTACTGCCTCTCACTTCCCAGTCACTGCCTCTCACTTCCCAGTCACTGCCTCTCACTTCCCAGTCACTGCCTCTCACTTCCCAGTCACTGCCTCTCACTTCCCAGTCACTGCCTCTCACTTCCCAGTCACTGCCTCTCACTTCCCAGTCACTGCCTCTCACTTTCCAGTCACTGCCTCTCACTTCCCAGTTACTGGCTCTCACTTCCCAGTCACTGCCTCTCACTTCCCAGTCACTGCCTCTCACTTCCCAGTCACTGCCTCTCACTTCCCAGTCACTGCCTCTCCACTACGAGTGAGGTTTTCAAAAGAATATAATAATTTACAATAAATATGGTTATGGTGTAAGATGTGATATATTTTCTTTAACAACAATTGTTTCAGTCCGGGGACACTTGTTGGAGAGAGCAGTCACCAGTGTCGTTGTTGATCGTAGTGGTGGAGACGAGGCTAGGATGGTGCAGTCACCAGTGTTGTTGTTGATCGTAGTGGTGGAGACGAGGCTAGGATGGTGCAGTCACCAGTGTCGTTGTTGATCGTAGTGGTGGAGACGAGGCTAGGATGGTGCAGTCACCAGTGTCGTTGTTGATCGTAGTGGTGGAGACGAGGCTAGGATGGTGCAGTCACCAGTGTCGTTGTTGATCGTAGTGGTGGAGACGAGGCTAGGATGGTGCAGTCACCAGTGTCGTTGTTGATCGTAGTGGTGGAGACGAGGCTAGGATGGTGCAGTCACCAGTGTCGTTGTTGATCGTAGTGGTGGAGACGAGGCTAGGATGGCAAAGTCACCAGTGTTGTTGTTGATCGTAGTGGTGGAGACGAGGCTAGGATGGTGCAGTCACCAGTGTTATTGTTGATCGTAGTGGTGGAGACGAGGCTAGGATGGTGCAGTCACCAGTGTTGTTGTTGATCGTAGTGGTGGAGACGAGGCTAGGATGGTGCAGTCACCAGTGTTGTTGTTGATCGTAGTGGTGGAGACGAGGCTAGGATGGTGAAGTCACCAGTGTTGTTGTTGATCGTAGTGGTGGAGACGAGGCTAGGATGGCAAAGTCACCAGTGTTGTTGTTGATCGTAGTGGTGGAGACGAGGCTAGGATGGTGCAGTCACCAGTGTTGTTGTTGATCGTAGTGGTGGAGACGAGGCTAGGATGGTGCAGTCACCAGTGTTGTTGTTGATCGTAGTGGTGGAGACGAGGCTAGGATGGTGAAGTCACCAGTGTTGTTGTTGATCGTAGTGGTGGAGACGAGGCTAGGATGGCAAAGTCACCAGTGTTGTTGTTGATCGTAGTGGTGGAGACGAGGCTAGGATGGTGAAGTAACTAGTGTTGTTGTTGATCGTAGTGGTGGAGACGAGGCCAGGATGGTAAAGTCACCAGTGTTGTTGTTGATCGTAGTGGTGGAGACGAGGCTAGGATGGTGAATTAA
This sequence comes from Cherax quadricarinatus, assembly GCF_038502225.1. Classification (NCBI taxonomy): domain Eukaryota; kingdom Metazoa; phylum Arthropoda; class Malacostraca; order Decapoda; family Parastacidae; genus Cherax; species Cherax quadricarinatus. The sequence continues at coordinate 69,060,195 of NC_091292.1, forward strand.
CCAGTGTTATTGTTGATCGTAGTGGTGGAGACGAGGCTAGGATGGTAAAGTCACAAGTGTTGTTGTTGATCGTAGTGGTGGAGACGAGGCTAGGATGGTGAATTAACCAGTGTTATTGTTGATCGTAGTGGTGGAGACGAGGCTAGGATGGTGCAGTCACCAGTGTTGTTGTTGATCGTAGTGGTGGAGACGAGGCTAGGATGGTGAATTAACCAGTGTTATTGTTGATCGTAGTGGTGGAGACGAGGCTAGGATGGTAAAGTCACAAGTGTTGTTGTTGATCGTAGTGGTGGAGACGAGGCTAGGATGGTGAATTAACCAGTGTTATTGTTGATCGTAGTGGTGGAGACGAGGCTAGGATGGTGCAGTCACCAGTGTTGTTGTTGATCGTAGTGGTGGAGACGAGGCTAGGATGGTGAATTAACCAGTGTTGTTGTTGATCGTAGTGATGGAGACGAGGCTAGGATGGTGATGTGACCTGTGTTGTTCATCGTAGTGGTGGAGACGAGGCTAGGATGGTGCAGTCACCAGTGTCGTTGTTGATCATTGTGGTGGAGACGAGGCTAGGATGGTAAAGTAACCAGTGTTGTTGTTGGTCGTAGTGGTGGAGACGAGGCTAGGATGGTGAAGTAACCAGTGTTGTTGTTGATCGTAGTGATGGAGACGAGGCTAGGATGGTAAAGTCACCAGTGTTGTTGCTGATCGTAGTGGTGGAGACGAGGCTAGGATGGTGAAGTAACTAGTGTTATTGTTGATCGTAGTGATGGAGACGAGGCTAGGATGGTGCAGTCACCAGTGTTGTTGATCGCAGTGGTGGAGACGAGGCTAGGATGGTAAAGTCACCAGTGTTGTTGTTGATCGTAGTGGTGGAGACAAGGCTAGGATTGTGAAGTAACCAGTGTTGTTGTTGCTCGTAGTGGTGGAGACGAGGCTAGGATTGTGAAGTAACCAGTGTTGTTGTTGATCGAAGTAGTAGAGACGAGGCTAGGATGGTGATGTGACCTGTGTTGTTCATCGTAGTGGTGGAGACGAGGCTAGGATGGTGATGTGACCTGTGTTGTTGTTGATCGTAGTGGTGGAGACGAGGATAGGATAGTTAAGTCACCAGTGTTGTTGTTGATCGTAGTGGTGGAGACGAGGCTAGGATGGTGAAGTCCCCAGTGTTGTTGTTGATCGTAATGGTGGAGACGAGGTTAGTATGGTGCAGTCACCAGTGCTGTTGTTGAACGTAGTGGTGGAGACGTGGCTAGGATGGTGCAGTCACCAGTGTTGTTGTTGAACGTAGTGGTGGAGACGTGGCTAGGATCGTGTAGTCACCAGTGTTGCTGTTGTTGTTCCTAATGGTGGAGACGAGGCTAGGATGGTGATGTGACCTATGTTGTTGTTCCTAGTGGTGGAGATGAGGCTAGGATGGTGCAGTCACCAGTGTTGTTGTTGATCGTAGTGGTGGAGACGAGGCTAGGATGGTAAAGTCACCAGTGTTGTTGTTGATCGTAGTGGTGGAGACAAGGCTAGGAATGTGCAGTCACCAGTGCTGTTGTTGAACGTAGTGGTGGAGGCGTGGCTAGTATGGTGCAGTCACCAGTGTTGTTGTTGTTCCTAGTGGTGGAGACAAGGCTAGGATGGTGCAGTTACCAGTGTTCTTGTTAATCCTTTTGGTGGAGAGGAGGGCAGGATGTGCCCAGCGGTCCACTTCTGATCCATACCCCAGCTATCCCCTGTCCAGTGGTCTACTTTCTGTCCACTCCCTAGTGGGTCACAACGCTACCACCCCTAGCATCTCCTGATGCCCTTCTCCTTGAGGAAGTCTAGGTTACTACCTGCCCAGGTCTCTTACCCTGAGGGAGTACGGATCATTTCCCCTTCTCTGAGGTCTGACCCTCAGGGAGTCCATAATCACTTCCCCCTTCCCTGAGGTCTGAACCTGAGAGAGCACAGCATGAGTGAAGTCTCAGCATGAGGGAGCCCTGGTCACTGTACTTTAGGGAGGTATTTGCATGAGGAAATCCAGGTGACTGTACTTGAGGGAGATCTCAGTATGAGGGAGTCTTAGTCACTGTTCTTGATGGAGATCTCAGCATGAGATAGCCCTGGTCACTGTACTTGAGAAAGATCTCAGTATGAAGGAGTTCTGGCCACCTTACTTGAGGGAGGTGTCAGCATGAGGGAGTCCAGGTGAGTATA
>NC_091292.1:69067378-69102378 GCF_038502225.1 Cherax quadricarinatus
TACTAGGCAGGTCTTTCACAGTCCATCCCACTAAGAAAATATTTGCCCAACCCAATTTTCAATGCTATCGAAGAAATAAGCTTTGAGAATTCTATTTACCCATGTGCAAGTTAAATGGAAGATCAACAACAACTGCACTAATATGTTGAGATATTGCATATGCGACAATATTTGACTTTCCTGGCAAATGTGCAAAAGTAGGATCTAACTCTTGTGTGGTCAGAGACCATCTGGCTAATCTTCCAGTAGATTGTTTATTCCGGAATAAAGAAATTAATGAAGCATAATCAATCAAAACATGAATTGGATGCTGGTTAGATAATATCTAAGAAGTGCTTTAAAAACCAAATTATTGCTAAGGCTTCTTGCTCAGTTACTGTATAATTACATTCTACTTTCATTATGATTCGACTAGCAAATTCAACTGGGTTATATTTGTTTAAGGTCTATAGTAAGTTAAAAAGGCTTTTAAAATCAACTTGTCTTATAAAGTCTGAAATGCTCTTTCTTGATGGTAGGTCCAAGTTATATGAGCATGTAAAGTAAAAGGACACAAGTGCAACTAATGTGACACTTTACTGTGGCAACGTTTCGCTTTCCAGGAGCTTTGTCAAGCCGTTACGTAACGGCTTGACAAAGTTCCTGGAGAGCGAAACGTTGCCACAATAAAATTTCATATTAGTTTCACTTTAGTCCTTTAACTTTACATATTGTCGGTAATTCTACCAACATATATACAAAATGAACATCTTTCTTAAGCAACTCAGTTAAAGGAGTTGCAATGGAAGAAAAATTAACAATGAAAGCTATATAAAGCCCAACTAATCCCAGGGGTTCTTATGCTTCCGCAGTTGTAGGAAAATGCTGAACAGGACTTACTTTACTCTGGTCAGTTGTAACCTCTCTAAGAGTGACTACATGACCAAAAAACTTCATGTCTGATCTTAGAAACTGATATTTAGAAAGTTTTATTTGTAAATTACCTTCTTCATGCTTACTGAGTACCATATCAAGTCTTGAGAGATGCGTCTCCACATCTTCAGACATTACAATCACGTCGTCTAAATTTACGTCATGAGCCTTGGAAATGTGATAGGTGAAGATTTTAAATTGAAAACCATTCTGAGGAAATGAAAATGATTTGATTGTCATCATGAAGAAGTACTTGCCAAAAACCTTGTAACAAATCTAGGGTTGAAAATACTTTATTGTCTCCCATGTTACGTAATAAATTCCCAATAACAGAAAGTGGAAAACAATTTGGAGTTGTTTTATCATTAACTTCCTAAAATCAATTACTAGATGCCAAGTACCATCTTTCATGGGCACAAAAAGCATTGGCGCATTTCATGGTGAATTACTATGAAATATGACACCGTCATCAAACATCTGATTGACTAACTCTTTTGCTACAGCAATTTGCAAATGAGGCTTCAACATAAACAAGCGTAGCACCAGGTTCAAGTGGAATACGATGGAATAGTAAATTCATTAAACCCATCTTTTCACCTGGAAAAACAACGACACAACAACGTTTGTTTAACACGTCTGATAAACTTGTGGCTTCATCTCAGACGGAGCTAAATCTTTTTTTTTTTTTGTCCACCATTAGAACAGAAGGACTCTCCCAGGAAGAATTAACATCAACCCACTGGTCTGGTGATAACTCATCCATTTCCTGAACAAGAGAAGGGTCTTGTTGTCACTTACTATGTACAAAAATGGTTTGACAAATCCTTTATCCTGCATAAGTCACTGTCAAATAATGCTTTATCTCCATCTGGAACACGAGAAACAACAACTGATTCTCTAGTGAGAACACTTGCCGCAACAGAAATGTTTTTCTGCAAACGACATGTAATGTCATGGCGAAGGCATAACTTGTTTCATGTAGTTGCTGTCTAACAAGGTGTCCCCTGAGGAGGAACCACTGCTTGAGCAAGCAGCAATTGTAGGAATAGTGTCAGTGCCCAAGGTTGTCTGAGTCCTCTGACATCTGAGGTAACAGTACACTATCCTGCATTGAGAAGTTGTGAGAGAGGGTTTCCAGACAGAGTGATTAGTATTTCCAATGCCTGACCGCTTGGTTACGTTACTAGCGAACGTTACTCTGACGTGGAAGAGCAGATCTTGGATCCAAGATGATAGACCCAGAATGATATGACCAAGTTGTCAGTTCAGGAATTCCAGTGCTATGGGTCAAGTACAATATGTAGATCTCGCATTTAAGCAACTCACAGCAAAAGATCACTTGGAAATTTGATCTGATAACAAGAAAAGAAGCTGGAAAAAAGTAAGAAAAGCCTAACCTCGGACAAGCACAATAGAACCGGCTACTCCACTAAGGGTAGACACACAAGTAGGTTCTACAAGGAGACTGTGACGAAGTTGCTTATCCCTAAAGAACTTAGTGCTAATAATAGTGACTTGTGTACTTGGGTTATGAAGATATGAAGGTGCACCTGATACAGAAGCTTCAACAAGTGGGCCAAATGTTGCACTAGTATTTTTGTGCAAACATTCATGAGTCATTATCAGTAAATTCTTGTTCAAGTTCATCACCAAAAGCATCGTCATCAAAGACAAACGATGCAGCTTCATCATCAAGGGAGTCATCTCAGAGATTGTATAAAGAACAGAAGATCATTGAACAAGGATGGCATGCTGATTATTAGCTAAAGTCAAAACTGGACTATATGATTCGGGCGGGAGGCTTACCATGACCTTGACACTTGAGAACCTCTTTTGCAGCCTATACTTTATTGTGACCACGACTATGATGGCCACAAGAAAATTCCCGGAACATGTGGGCAAAGCACTGAGAGGTGAAATGACCATGTATATTATGGATATTGCAATATGGTAAGTTAGAACGAGAATTTTGCTTCATGCGTCGTTTCAAAGATGATTCAGTAGCAATACACAAGTAACCCGCAAATAGGAGGGAGAGGAGCTCAGAATGACGTTTCTGTCTGGTCCTGTCCCGGGTCTTCTCCATGTGATGGCCCGGCAGTGACTCCCGAAGGAGTTTCGGTGTTTGTACAACTGCTGTGCAGTTTGCAGCCTTATGGCAGGGGCACGGTGAGCATTCATGTTAAGTGGAGTACCTTTACAGCCTTAAGGCGGGAGCAGCTCTATGGTAATGGCACGGTGAGCCGTCTTCGTGTCAAGTGGAGTACTGATTACAGCACGATTGCTAGAACGAATCCGGAGATTCTCTGGAGGTGTGTTGAACACCTAGCATCTGACAGAGAGCGATCAGTCTCTCCAAAGTATTGGAGTGGACAAGAGGAGCATGAAATAGATTAGACACCAGGGGCAACACTTCTTTGTGTTCTTTGAGTCTCGCAGACTCAAAGAACACAAAAGAAGTGTTAGGAATGCCGACACCAATATAATGCTCTTTTCTATCATGTTAGAGATCAATCATTCTACTGACTGGTTCTCTGCTAAAACTGTCTACTCTACTTCTAGCTTTCACAGTCGCCGTCATGTTGAAGCATTCCTTGTATGAATCTTAGTCCTGGCTTAGTAGATACGAAAACTTAGCTAGAGATTCATTAGGAGTTGGTTCTGCACGCATCAAATAATGTAACTTTACATAAAGATTAGAAACAGTAGATTGAAAATAATACATAAAAAGGAATCCTTCATACTGTGACCAACGAGTAAAATCAGTGCAATGAAGAGAATTAATGAGGACACTGGCATCTCCAGAAGTGGAAGAGCGTGAAAGACTATCCTTGGGTAGTCGAGTAACACTGTCCTCACAAGAAGAAAACGCTTAAACGCGAATAGTGGTGAACCATTATTATAACCCAGGTTCTCAAAGGCCTGTTATCCTGCGTGTAAAGGGAGCAAAATAAGCACAGCAGAAAAACTTTGGCTTGTATTATCCTTCACCAAGTATCAACAGCAATATGTACACTATATACACTTTGTACAGCAATAGGTATTAGTGCACGCCATTGTAATCAAGGCATAATTTGAAGCCAATAGAATGCAGACCACCGTGCTTCAACCAGCTCTTGAATGGAAATGACACAGGTAAAAACATGCGTTGTAACCGCGTCACCTTTACAATTGCCAGGTCCACATTATGATTGGTTGAACCTAGACACTGATCTGACGATTGAGCCCCGATCGTCCGACCCTTAGTATCTGGTTCGCTTGTTGTGGAGGTAGCCTTTTAATGAGGGTGTGTACATGTGCCAAATAAAGGTTACGTACTCCTTGCATGCCACACCCCCACCCCAAGGGGTTCTTAGGAATAGGCTTCCACCTCCAATGGATAGAAAGCGCCACCATGGCACTGTATAATGGAACCGCCTTTCCTCTCAACCATCCAACTCTTAGATAGAGCTCAGCTTTATTCGCGACATAAAGCTGAAGTTTAAACTTAGAGCGAGACAGCAGATAGTAGGGTTATCGTAGGTCGAAGATACCTTCGGACGGAAGCAGAATATCCCATCGCTAAAAAAAATCCACACTAATTAAATTACACAGTATATACCAAAAGGAGGAAAAAAGAGCTAATTCTACCCAAGGTCCCTAACACATCCTAACCTAATACATGTTATAACTGGGATAATGTATCTACCAGCATATTTTCTTTGCTGGCGATATGAATAATTTTTATAGAATAAGGCTGCAACCAGAGACTCCATCTCAGGAGTCTCGTATTGTGATTATTCATTGCTTGGAGATACACCAGAGGGTTGTGGTCGCTGTAGATGGTGACCACTTGAGAAGTCTGTCCCTCATACACGTCAATGTGCTCCGAGGCAAGTACCAGAGCGAGGGCTTCTTTTTCAATTGTAGAGTAGGCCTTCTGGTGCTGCTGGTACTTGGCTGAGAAGAAAGCCACAGACTGTAACCCATCGTCCCCGGCTTGCGGAAGTACTGCTCCCACCCCAGACTCACGAGTATCAACCTGTAATGAAAGAGGGTTGGAAAAATCTGGAGACAGAAGAATGGGTGCAGTACAAAGTAATCTTTTTTGCTTTCGTAAAAGCATTTTGGCATTCTGGGGTACAATTAAAGGGAACTTTGTGACTGGTAAGTGAGGTTAGAGGGGCTACAATATCCGAGGAATTTTTACAGAATCTTCTGTAAAATCCTACCATACCTAGGAAACGTTGGAGAGATTCTCTGTCATGAGGTACTGGATAATTTTTAATGACAAGAACTTTAGCAAATTTAGGGGCGACATTGCCATTACCTACTTTATGGCCCCAAAAAATAACAGTAGCCTGGCCAAAAGAAGACTTAGATAAGTTAACAGTTAATTGGAAACTCTGGAAGGTCTCAAAGAGAGCCTTAAGCCTAAACATGTGTTGATCCCAAGTATCTGACACAATAACAATGTCGTCTAGGTAAGCTGCCGTGCCTTCAAGTCTTTTAATAGCCTGATAGATAAGTTTCTGGAATGAAAGAGGCGAGTTTTTCATTCCGAGGGGGGTAACTGTATATTGATAATGACCTCCTGGAATTACGAAGGCAGAGATTTCCTTTGCCTTATCTGTCAAAGGTACCTGATAGTAACCTTTTAAGGAGGTCTAACTAGGACACAAAAGTAGCCTTACCCACAAAGTCGATTACGTCATTCAGACATGGCACAGGGTAAGCATCTGCAACTGTGACCTCATTCACGTTATGTTAGCCTTTACACATTCGAAAACCTCCATCATCTTTCTTAACAAGGATGCACGGTGAAGCTCATGGACTAGACTCTTCCTCCACTAACTCATGCTCTAACAGAAATTCTACCTCCTGCTGAAGTAGCCTCTGTTTTTTAGGATTAGCTCTGTAGGGAGAGTTTAATAAGTTTAGAGTTTCCCACATCTACATCATGATATTCTAATGTATATTTTTTCGGAACATCCGAAAACATATCAGGGTAAGACTATAGAAGCGCAGTTAAACTTGTTACTTGATTCATAAATAGCCCCACCATTAAAGGGTAAGGGTCCTCGAGGAGGACAGAAACGGGAAGCTTTACATTAATTTCAGAAATAGAGCGCAAAGAGTCAGGGTCATCTTCAGAAGCAGAGGACAGAGTCATTACTGGGACTTTATCTGGTGTATTAAATACAAGTTTCAGTTTTTGAGGTCATGTCAAGGGGAGAGACACCACATAATTTACATCAGATAATTTACTTACAATTTGCATAGGTCCCGTAAATCCTATACCTAATGGTTAGCCTACATACTGAATCAAAGGAAGGAGAACCACTTTGATTTTCGCTTGTGCTGTGCATCGACGCCTGCTGATGCTTCATCAAAATGCTTGTTCTTCATCAATTCCCGAATCTGAGGGCCAACAAAGATTCCTGCCTTTAGCTTGCCTTCACTTATACAAGGAAATTTTGACTCCAGGTACTTAAAAGCAGTTCCATTCTTGTTCAAGGCCTTCACAAAAATTTTCATAAGCCCTAATTTGATGTGGAGTTGTGGCAGCAGAATTTTCTTGGGGTCAACAAGTGGCACAGTTTTCACGCTGTGATTTACGGGTAAGAAGCTGGTTCTTGGTGGCTAGTCTTTTTTCTTCATAGTGCTGGTTGTCTGCCCTACTATCCCAATGACACAGAAAACAGGGATACTTGGTGAATCCGCCTTGAAGACCTAGTAGGAGAGCAATAACTTTTAAATCACCACAGATGAGAAAACTGTGATTCTGATACTTGAATGCAAATATTAATTTCTTCACATTTGCGCAAGTTTCTGACATTTGGACACACTGGCCAACTGGCACAGATGCAACTGTGTTGCCTTTGTAGGGAAGTACAGCCTTTAAACTTCTTTTAGAAGAATCAATGAAGAGTCTTTATTCATCTGCTTTGTATGACATCCTCAGGTGTTCAATAAGGCCAGAAATATTTGAACAGAAAACTAAAGATTTCTCTTTGTCAAAGAACTGAGTGAATTCCGCTTCATGATGACGGTACCAAGCGAATGTTGTTCCAGGAGGTAGAAGCCTGTGTTCTTTCAGTCTAGAGCCAAGTACCTGTGCACTTTCTTTTCGAAGGTTAAGGTCTCTCTCCAAGTCACTGAGCTCAACTTGGCTGAAGGGTTTGGGATCGTCATTTGTTGGTGGTTCATAGTCTATTTCCATCTCCTTAGAATCACTGGTATGAGACTGACGAAATTTGCCATGTCTCAGGTGGCACAGGATTCTGCTCTTGACTCTCGCCCAGGCAGGTCATAGCAGCTCTCCTTACTTACTCTGTCTCCCTACGATCCCCGTTGGGGAGGGGAACCTTTACCAGCGTTGTCATCGCCTTGACTTACACGATGAGCTACGCAAATCGTGTAAAGATCAAACCAAGAAATGGTACCGTTGATGATTCAACGAAGATTGCTCTTGCAACTGTTGTTCAGGGAGCACTGGAAGTAAAATTCAACACCATATTGTCACTGAAAGAAGCATTCATTGTTGTGTGTCACGATGATGCTGAAGCAGAGAAGCTACTCACTACAGAAGCCATCACTACTCTTACTACTCAAGGGTTTACTGTTACGTCATCTCCTGCCCTCAGGGCAAGGAAATCAGTATTCCTAAAAAAACTGGACAAGATTCTGACGTCTCAAACACCTGCTGAACTCAAGTCATCCATCGAGACGCAAAATACTTGGGCTACTGTTGACAGCATTACAAAAATCCCAAATGCAACGTCCATGATCAAGGTCACCTTCACAGACGTGAACATGGCTGCCACTGCTCTGAACGAAGGTCTTGCTGTCTACTACTACTACATCAGCCCTACCTACATTGAAGCAGAGAGATATTACTACATCCAACATTGCTGGAACTGTTATTCATACCATCACACCACTAAAGCATGTCCAGTAAAAGACAAGAAGTTCTGCAGTGAGGGACACGCCTTCAGTTCCTGCACCGCTGCTGCTCCAACACAACCAGCGTGCTTAAACTGCAAGAGTAATGATCACCATACACTGGCAGCAAAATGTCCTACAAGAAAGGATATTATGAAGAAAACACAAGATACAGCAAAGAAAAAACCTGCTAGCAACACTCCAACGTATGCAGCAATTGCAAAAATACAAGCAGACACTACAAAATTACTTCAAGCATCTACTCAAACCGCCTCCACCACCACCACTACCATCACTCCTCCAACATGTGACGTAACGAAGATTCACTACTGTCTACTATACTCTCATATGCAAAACATGGCTGTACCTGGATCATTTAACTCTACCATCAACGAGTTATTTGCATTAAATAACATGCCTTCATTTACATTTCCAGCATCTCCACCTTCTGAAGAAATTCTCAAATTCACCAAAAACTTAATCGCCAACTCTTCTGCAGAAGTTCCATCAACACCACCAACTAGTGACGTCAATCCAACAACGACCAATGAGAAGCCTCCACCGCCACCACCTCTCATAGAATCCAACCAATCAGAAGCCTTACCACCAGAAACACCTTCTAATTCGTCTACTGAAGTTGAAAACGAAGCAACACCACCTTCCTCTACACCGCCTTCTCTACTTACCTCACGTCGATTACCTGGAACACCATGGGTTAAACACAAAGGACTCATATTCTACACCACGAGGCTGTACCCTGCAAGCATGACTCGCCTAGAACTCATCCAACATCTCCAAGACAACAGTGTATCGTACCAAAGCGAAGAAAGACCATTCCCTACCTACAACCAGATACTCCACCAACTCCAAACCAACGAATACTACTACAGCTCTCGCATAAGTGTGATACAACTCTCCCGAAAACAATTTACCGCACTGATAAACCGTATAAGACCATAACCAACTCATCCTGCTTGCTGCCTTCTGACACTCCCAGCTCCTGCCGCTGCCTTCACCATCCTCTCCTAGTGAGTCAAGCAATGACATCAGTCAAGCCTCTCTATCTACGTCTCCAGTACTTTTGTACCACATGTCCCAAAGTGGTTGCGCCACTTGCCTTGATTCCTCCTCTTTCCCTCCTCCCCATCCTTTTCCAGTTATTTCCATCCTTCCATATCCTTCTTCCTTCCCATCTTACGACAGATCTCGTCGTCCTCGATTCGATTCGGTGGCACAGGTACAGGAATATCTTCAGAGTCTGGAACAGTCCTTATTGCTTAAGGAATATTTGTGTATATTATGCGATCTTTAGCCTTCTTTTTGAATCCAGTTACTTTAGTCATACAAAAGTAGCAGTCATCATGGTGGTTCATCAGCTCCCGCCATATCATTGGTACTCCGAAGGGCATACATTTAAGTTTTAAAACTGACCGCATTTGGAGCTTACTGATGCAACTCTTGCAAGCTTTGTGTGGCGCAAATAGTTTATCCTGGTCTCCAAGTTTGCAGCCAGAATAAACAAAGTAGCAGCGCTTCAATAAAGGAGTAATGTTGCTCCGGGAATCTGAAGGTGTGAATTGCCCGCAGACATAGCAAAATATGTCTGGTGAATTTATACAGCCTCTAGACATATTAATAATCTGAATATAAAAAAAAATATAATAGATTTAACATTTAAATCAATATAAGGTAAACATTATAATTGGTAATATATCACTTTCTCATTTACTTATGTTATACGAAAAGAGAAAAGTAACGTTTCTGTATAACTTGACAACCTGATGCGATAGAGATGAATAAAAAAACTCAGTGAAACACTATTTTCAATATATGTGTACAGGAAAAGATATCAGAGAGTTAATAAAAAAATTATGCAGACCAGTGTAATAGAAATACGAATAATAATAATAATAATAATAATAATAATAATAATAATAATAATAATAATAATAATAATAATAATAATAATGTTGCAGTTTAAAAACTGAAGTGTAAAGCACCCTTCTGGCAAGACAGTGATGGAGTGAATGATTGTGAAAGTTTTTCTTTTTCGGGCCACCCTGCCTTGGTGGGAATCGGCCAGTGTGATAATAATAATAATAATAATAATAATAATAATAATAATAATAATAATAATAATAATAATAATAATGGATTATACATTTGTTGTTGTCGCTTCCATCTCTTGTTTTTCTGGAGTTATTGTTAGTGTTGCTCTGATCAAAGGCCACTAAACTATTGTTTCAATAAAATTCTTTAATATTTCCACAGTATAACGTACAGTATTGGTTTCAAAACATTACGCCGAGAATATCCGTCTATTGAGGCAAATGTTACTTCTTTAATTGAGTGGGAAAACTTGTGCGACAAATTACCTGAAGTAATTCTCAGTAATATTGATGCACCGTGTAAAATGTTTGATATACAATGAAAAATTAGCAGGATCAGTTTGTGTTTTGTTTATATCTGAGGCTTTGTTTGTGCCCTGGTGCATGACCAGACCGGGAGCTGGTGAGTGTGTGTGTGCACTCACCTTGTTGTACTCACCGAATTGTGGTTTCAGGGGTAAATTCACAGCTCCTGGCCCCGCCTCTTTACTGTCTCTACTTAGGTCACTCTTCCTGCTCCTCTTCTTAAAACTATGTATGGATATTGTCTACACTACATCACTTTCCAGACTAATCCACTTCCTGACAATTCTATGACTGAAGAAATACTTACTAACATCCCTGTGACTCATCTGAGTGTTCATCTTCCAATTGCGACCTTTTGTTGCTGTGTCTCATCTCTGGAACATCCTGTCCCTGTCCTTTAACCTCTCCTCGTAAGACATTACCCTTAGCTCCGGGACTAGTCTCGTTGCAAACCTTTGACTTTTCTCTAATTTCCTTACTTGCTTGGCCAGGTGTGGGTTCCAAACTGTTGCTGCATACTCCAGTATGGGCCTGACGTATACGATGTACATGATCAACGATTCCTCACTCAGATGTCGGAATACTATTCTTAGGTTTTCTAGGCGCCCATATGCTGCAGCAGTTATTTGGTTGATGTGCGATTCAGGAGATATGCTCGGTATTATACTCACCCGAAGGCCCTTTTCCTCGAGAGAGATTTGTAGTCTCTTGTCAGCTAGACTGTACTCGGTTTGCGGTCTTCTTTGCCCTTCCCCAATCTTCGTCACTTTGCACTTGGTGGGAGTTGAACTCCAGGAGCTAGTTTCTAGACCAGACCCACAGCCTGTCCAGATCCCTTTGTAGTCCTGCCTGGTCCTCCTCCGATTGAATTCTCCTCATTAACTTCACATCGTCTGCAAACAGGGACACTTCTGTGTCCATTCCTACCATCATGTTGTTCACATATACCAGAAACAGCACCAGTCTTAGGAATGACCCATGGGGAACTCCGCTCGTCACAAGCACCCACTCCGAAACCTGATCCATTGCAGCGCCTTCCTTGTTATACCTGTCTGGTCCTCCAGCTTTTGCACTAACCTTTTGTGTGGTACTGTGTCAAAAGTCTTCTTACAGTCCAAGACAAAGCAGTCAACCCACCCCTCCCTCTTTTGTCTTACTGTGTGTACTCACCTATTTGTGGTTGCAGGGGTCGATTCATAGCTCCTGGCTATGTGTGTGTGTGTGTGTGTGTGTGTGTGTGTACTCACCTAGTTGTACTCACCTAGTTGAGGTTGCGGGGGTCGAGTCCGAGCTCCTGGCCCCGCCTCTTCACTGATCGCTACTAGGTCACTCTCCCTGAACCATGAGCTTTATCATACCTCTGCTTAAAGCTATGTATGGATCCTGCCTCCACTACATCGCTTCCCAAACTATTCCACTTACTGACTACTCTGTGGCTGAAGAAATACTTCCTAACATCCCTGTGATTCATCTGTGTCTTTAACTTCCAACTGTGTCCCCTTGTTACTGTGTCCAATCTCTGGAACATCCTGTCTTTGTCCACCTTGTCAATTCCTCTCAGTATTTTGTATGTCGTTATCATGTCCCCCCTATCTCTCCTGTCCTCCAGTATCGTCAGGATGATTTCTCTTAACCTCTCCTCGTAAGACATACCTCTTAGCTCTGGGACTAGTCTTGTTGCAAACCTTTGCACTTTCTCTAGTTTCTTTACGTGCTTGGCTATGGCTAGGTGTGGGTTCCAAACTGGTGCCGCATACTCCAATATGGGCCTAACGTACACGGTGTACAGGGTCCTGAACGATTCCTTATTAAGATGTCGGAATGCTGTTCTGAGGTTTGCCAGGCGCCCATATGCTGCAGCAGTTATTTGGTTGATGTGCGCTTCAGGAGATGTGCCTGGTGTTATACTCACCCCAAGATCTTTTTCCTTGAGTGAGGTTTGTAGTCTCTGGCCCCCTAGACTGTACTCCGTCTGCGGTCTTCTTTGCCCTTCCCCAATCTTCATGACTTTGCACTTGGTGGGATTGAACTCCACGAGCCAATTGCTGGACCAGGTCTGCAGCCTGTCCAGATCCCTTTGTAGTTCTGCCTGGTCTTCGATAGAGTGAATTCTTCTCATCAACATCACGTCATCTGCAAACAGGGACACCTCAGAGTCTATTCCTTCAGTCATGTCGTTCACAAATACCAGAAACAGCACTGGTCCTAGGACTGACCCCTGTGGGACCCCTCTGGTCACAGGTGCCCAGTCTGACACATCGCCACGTACCATGACTCGCTGCTGTCTTCCTGACAAGTATTCTCTGATCCATTGTAGTGCCTTCCCTGTTATCCCTGCTTGGTCCTCCAGTTTTTGCATCAATCTCTTGTGTGGAACTATGTCAAACGCCTTCTTGCAGTCCAAGAATATGCAATCCACCCACCCCTCTCTCTCTTGTCTTACTGCTGTCACCATGTCATAGAACTCCAGTAGGTTTGTGACACAGGATTTCCCGTCCCTGAAACCATGTTGGCTGCTGTTGATGAGATCATTCCTTTCTAGGTGTTCCACCACTCTTCTCCTGATAATCTTCTCCATGATTTTGCATACTATACATGTCAGTGACACTGGTCTGTAGTTTAATGCTTCATGTTTGTCTCCTTTTTTTAAGATTGGGACTACATTTGCTGTCTTCCATGCCTCAGGCAATCTCCCTGTTTCGATAGATGTATTGAATATTGTTGTTAGGGGTACACATAGTGCCTCTGCTCCCTCTCTCAATACCCATGGGGAGATGTTATCTGGCCCCATTGCCTTTGATGTATCTAGCTCACTCAGAAGCCTCTTCACTTCTTCCTCGGTTGTGTGCACTGTGTCCAGCACATGGTGGTGTGCCCCACCTCTCCGTCTTTCTGGAGCCCCTTCTGTCTCCTCTGTGAACACTTCTTTGAATCTCTTGTTGAGTTCCTCACATACTTCACGGTCATTTCTTGTTGTCTCTCCTCCTTCCTTCCTTAGCCTGATTACCTGGTCCTTGACGGTTGTTTTCCTCCTGATGTGGCTGTACAACAGTTTCGGGTCAGATTTGGCTTTCGCTGCTATGTCATTTTCATATTGTCTTTGGGCCTCCCTTCTTATCTGTGCATATTCGTTTCTGGCTCTACGACTGCTCTCCTTATTCTCCTGGGTCCTTTGCCTTCTATATTTCTTCCATTCCCTAGCACACTTGGTTTTTGCCTCCCTGCACCTTTGGGTAAACCATGGGCTCATCCTGGCTTTTTCATTATTCCTGTTACCCTTGGGTACAAACCTCTCCTCAGCCTCCTTGCATTTTGTTGCTACATATTCCATCATCTCATTAACTGGCTTCCCTGCCAGTTCTCTGTCCCACTGAACCCCGTTCAGGAAGTTCCTCATTCCTGTGTAGTCCCCTTTCTTGTAGTTTGGCTTCATTCGTCCTGGCCTTCCTGCTTCTCTCTCCACTTGTAGCTCTACTGTGTATTCGAAGCTTAAAACCACATGGTCACTGGCCCCAAGGGGTCTTTCATATGTGATGTCCTCGATATCTGCACTACTCAAGATGAATACTAAGTCCAGCCTTGCTGGTTCATCCTCTCCTCTCTCTCTTGTAGTGTCCCTTACGTGTTGGTACATGAAGTTTTCCAGTACCACCTCCATCATCTTAGCCCTCCATGTATCTTGGCCCCCATGTGGGTCCAAGTTCTCCCAATCGATCTCCTTGTGGTTAAAGTCACCCATGATCAGGAGCTTTGCCCTGCATACATGAGCTCTTCTGGCCACTCCAGCCTGTGTGTCAACCATCGCTCTATTGCTCTCGTCGTTCTCTTGCCTTGGTCTCCTGCTGTTCTGTGGTGGGTTATACATCGCTATTACCACCTTGGGACCTCCAGAGTGAAGCGTTCCCGCTATGTAATCACTTTCTTCTCCGCTGTCTCCTCTCTCCAGCTCATCAAAATTCCAGCGATTTTTGATCAGCAATGCCACTCCTCCACCCCCCCTGTTCCCTCTGTCTTTCCTCAGGATTTGGTATCCCGTTGGAAAGATGGCATCTGTTATCATACCTGTAAGCTTGGTTTCTGTGAGAGCTATGATGTCCGGTGATGCCTCTTTGACTCTTTCATGCCACTCCTCCCACTTATTTGTTATTCCATCAGCGTTTGTGTACCATACCTTCAGTTTCCTTTCCAACACTGTGGTTTGGGGGGCCTGTGAGGGTGGGAGACCTGGTAGCATACTGTGGGATTCTATAGCTCGGTGTTGGGTGGAGGCTGTGGGTATGGATTGTAGTGTGTGTTGGGATGGTTTGATAGGTTGTATTGTCCTGAGAATAGTTGTGTGTGTGCTTGCCCTTGCTGTTCTGTTCCTCTCTGACTGATCTCTGCTGGTTCCATCCTTGTCTCTTTTCCTAGCTCCTTTCGCTTTTTTGTCCTCTCCCTCAGCTGCTGTCATTCTGATTGTGTTCTGTCTCTGTCTAGAAACACCCTCTTGTACTCTTGCGAGTATTTCAATCGTGGTTTCTCTTGGAGGATCCTGTTCTGCACTGTTTCCGTCCTGAGAATCAGCTTGATCGGCCGGTTTCTCCCCTTCGAGTACCCCCCTATTCTCTGAAAATTTACAATCTCGTCCATCTCTTCACCTATTTCCGTGATGATTCTCTCAATCTCCTTTCTTTCTTCCTGCTGCCTTTCAGTGTGTGTCCTTTCCTCTCTCTCCTGAAGCCCATGTGTGTGTGTGTGCGTGTGTGTGTGTGTGTGTGTGTGTGTGTGTGTGTGTGTGTGTGTGTGTGTGTGTGTGTGTGTGTGTGTGTGTGTGTGTTTGTGTGTGTGTGTGTACTCACCTAATTGTACTCACTTAATTCTGGTGGCAGGGGTCTAATTATAGTACCTGGCCCCGCCTCTTCATTGGTCGCAATAGGTCCTCCCTCTCCCTGCTCCATTATCTTTATCATACCTCTTCTTAATGCAGTGTATGGATCGTGCCTCCACTACATCGCTCTCCAGACTATTCCACTTCCTGAGAACTCTATAACTAAAGAAATACTTCCTAACATCCCTGTGACACATTTGAGTCTTCAACTTCCAGTTGTGACTTCTTGTTGCTGTGTCCCATATCTGGAACATCCTGTCTCCGCCCACATTGTCAATTCCTCTCAGTACTTTATATGTTGTTATCTCTCTCTTCTGTCTATCAGTGTCATTAGGTCGATTTCCCTTAACCTCTCCTCGAAGGACATGCCCCTTTGTTCCGGGACTAGTCTCGTTGCAAACCTTTGCACTTTCTTTAATATTTTCAGGTGATTGAATAGATGTGGGTTCCTATATGGTACTGTATACTTCAGTATAGGCCTGACATACACTGTGTACAGAGGCCTGAACGATTCCTTACTGAGGTATCGGAACGCTGTTCTTAGGTTTGCTAGTTGCTCATATGCTCCAGTAGTTATTTGGTTGATGTACGCCTCAGGAGATGTGCTCGGTATTATGCTCACCCAAGACCCTTTTCCTTGAGTAAGGTTTGCAGTCTTTGGCCCCTTAAACTGTACTCTGTCTGCAATCTTCTTTTGTCCTTCCCCGATCTTCGTGACTTTGCAGTTGGTTAAACTCTAAGAGCCTATTACCTGCCTGGTCCCCCAACTTTTACACCGATCTCTTGTGTGGAACTGTGTCAAATGCCTTCTTCCAGTCCAAGAAAATACCATCTTCCCCGCCTTCCTCAGCAGCTCGCTCTCACTTGCCTTACTGCCGTCATGGATCTCCAATAGGTTTGTGACACAGGGTTTCCCTTCCCTAAAACCGTGCTGGTTGTCGTGAATAAGCTAGTTCTTTTCTAGGTGCTCCACTACTCTTCTCCTCACAATCTTCTACATGACTTTGCATACTGTACATGTCAATGACACTAGCCTGTTGTTTAGTACTGCGAATCTGTCTCCTTTCTTAAAATTTGGGACTACACTTGCTATCTTCCACACCTTGAGTAGTCGCCCTGTTTCGATAGATGTGCTGAAGATTGTTGTTAGTGGTACTCACTAACAGAGAGATATTGTCCGGCCTCATCACCCTTGAGGTATCTAGTTTAATTAGTAGCTTCTTCACCTCCTCCTGGATTATATGAATTGTGTCCAGAAGTTGATGGTGTACCGCATGCCACTCCAGCTCTCTGGAGTACTTTCTATTTCCGCTGTAAATACCTGTTTAAATCTCTTGTTGAGCTCTTCACATACTTCTTCGTCGTTTCTTGTGATCTCTCCTCCTTCCTTCTTCAACTTGATTATATTTGGTCTTTGTTGTTTTCCTCCCGATGTGACTGTACAACAGCTTTGGGAAAGACTTGGCTTTCATGCTATGTTATTTTAGTATTGTCGCTGGACCTCCCTCTTATCTGTGCATATTCATTTCTGGCTCTTCAACTAATCTTATTTTCCTGGGTCCTTTACTTTCTACACTTCTTCCATTCTCTAGTGCACTTGGTTTTGCCCTCTCTACACCTTTGGGTGAACCACGGGCTTGTCTTGGCCTTTTCATTATTTCTATAGCCCTTCGGCATGAACTTCTCCTCTATTTCTCCGCATATTGTTGCCACACATTCCATCATATCATTTAATGATTTTCCTGCCAATTCTCTTTCCCATTGAACCTCATGTAGGAAGTTCCTCATGCCTGTGTAGTCCCCTCTCTTGTAGTCTGGCTTCATTGGCCCAGCCTTTCCTGCTTCTCTCTCAACTTGCAACTATGCATTCGAAGCTGAGGAGCACATAATCACTACCTCCTAAGGGCTCTTTGTATGGGATGTTCTCAATGTTGGGAACTACTCAACGTGAATACAAGGTCCAGTCTTGCTGATTCGTTCTCTGCTGTCTCTCTGGTAGTGTCCTTGACCAGTACCACCTCCATCATTTCAGCCCTCCATGTTTCTGAGCCACCATGTGGCTCTAGGTTTTCCCGGTTAATTTCATTGTGATTGAAGTGACTCACAACCAGAAACTTTGCCCTGCCCACATGTGCCCTTCTTGCCACTTCAGCCAGTGTATTGACTATGTCTCTTTTACTCTCATCACATTCTTATCTAAGCCTCCTGCTACTCCATGGTGGGTTATACACCAGCGCAGTCACCATCTTGGGACCTCAAGTCTGAAGTGTTTCTATCATGTAGTCTCATTTTCTCCTCTGTCCCCCCCTTGACAAATGCAAAGTTCTAAATGTTGGACAGTTAAATAACCATGCCACATATAAACTAAATAATGTAGATCTTAATACTACTGATTGCGAAAAGGATTTAGGAGTTCTGGTTAGCAGTAACCTAAAACCAAGACAACAGTGCATTAGTGTTCGCAATAAAGCTAACAGAATTCTTGGCTTCATATCTAGAAGTATAAATAATAGAAGTCCTCAGGTTGTTCTTCTACTCTATATATCCTTGGTTAGGCCTCATTTAGACTATGCTGCTCAGTTCTGGTCACCGTATTACAGAATTGATATAAATGCTCTGGAAAACGTACAGAGGAGGATGACAAAGATTATCCCATGTATCAGAAATCTTCCCTATGAGGATAGACTGAGGGCCCTGAATCTGCACTCTCTCGAAAGGCGTAGAATTAGGGGATATATGATCGAGGTGTATAAATGGAAAACAGGAATAAATAAAGGGGATGTAAATAGCCTGCTAAAAATTTCCAGCCAAGACAGGACTCTCAGCAATGGTTTCAAGTTGGAAAAATTCAGATTCAGAAAGGATATAGGAAAGCACTGGTTTGGTAATAGAGTTGTGGATGAGTGGAACAAACTCCCGAGTACAATTATTCAGGCTAAAACGTGTAGTTTTAAAAATAGGTTAGATAAACACATGAGTGGGTGTGGGTGGGTGTGAGTTGGACCTGACTAGCTTGTGCTGCTGGGTCTGGTGCAGTGCTCCACCCTTGAGTGGAGATGCCCAGACTGGGTGGGTCATTGGGCTAATCCGGGGGGGGGGTCATTGGTCTAATCCGGGGGGGGACATGGACCTGCTCTGCATGGGTCAGTAGGCCTGTTGCAGTGTTCCTTCTTTCTTATGTTCTTATGTTCTTATGTTCTTATAAGCACTGCAACTCCTCCACCTGCTCTATTCCCTTTGTCTTTCCTCAGGATCTGATATCCAGTTGGAAAGGTGGCATTTATCATCATTCCTGCAAACTTGGTTTCCATGAGAGCTATGATGTCTGGTGATGTTTCTGTGATTCTATCATACCATTCCTTCCACTTATTCGTTATTCCATCAACATTGGAGTACCAAACCTTCAGTTTCCTCTCCAGCACTGCATTCTTGGGGGTTTGTGGGAGCTGGGGGGTAGGAAACCTGGCAGGGGGCTGGAGTTCTGCAAAGACTGGGGTGAGGGCTGTGATTGTGGTTTGTGTTGGGATAATGTGTTTGGTTGCTGGGTTTTGTGGTCATCAGTATTTGCTTCAGTCATCTCTTGTTATCTTCTACTGACTCTAGCTTCTCTCTCTCTTTCTTGCTCCTTTCATCTTTGTGTCCTTCCTCTTAGCTTCTGTCATTCTGTTCTTGTTCTGTTGCGATTTAGAAACACGGTCCAGTATACTGTTGACTCCTTTAGCTAATATTTCTGCTGCAGGATCCTGTTCTGCATCGTTTCTGTCTTGAAAATTACTTTGATTGGCCAATTTCTCCCCTCCAGTATCCCCCAATTCTCTGAAAATTTATCAGCTCAGTCATGTCCTTCCTTGCTTTCCTATTCTTGTTCAATCTTATTCAATAGTTCCTCCATTCATTCGTCTGTTGCAGGACCATTTTCCTCTGAATCTTCGACTTTTCCTCTGGGGTGCCATTTTTGTTGTTAATAAGCTAGGTTTAGTAATATGTTTGTATGTGTATGTGTGTGTGTGTGTGTGTGTGTGTGTGTGTGTGTGTGTGTGTGTGTGTGTGTGTGTGTGTGTGTGTGTGTGTGTGTGCGTGCGTGCGTGTGTGTGAGCGTGAGTGTATGTGTGTGTGTGTGTGTGTGTGTGTGTGTGTGTGTGTGTGTGTGTGTGTGTGTGTGTGTGTATGTGTGTGTGTGTATGTGTGTGTGTGTGTGAGTGTGTGTGTAAACTAACCTATTTGTACTCACCTATTTGTGGTTGCAGGGGTCGAGTCATAGCTCCTGGCCCCGCCTCTTCACTGATTGCTACTAGGTCCTCTCTCTCCTTGCTCCATGAGCTTTATCATACCTCGCCTTAAAACTATGTATGGTTCCCGCCTCCACTACTTCACTTTCTAGGCTATTCCACGGCTTGACTACTCTATGACTGAAGAAATACTTCCTAACATCCCTTTGATTCATCTGAGTCTTCAACTTCCAATTGTGACCTCTTGTGTCTGTGTCCCATCTCTGGAACATCCCGTCTTTGTCCACCTCGTCTATTCCGTGCAGTATTTTATATGTCGTTATCATGTCTCCGTTGACCCTCCTGGCCTCCAGTGTCTTCAGGCCGATTTCTCTCAACCTTTTTTCGCAGGACAATCCCCGTAGCTCTGGGACTAGTCTTGTTGCAAACCTTTGCACTTTCTCTAATTTCTTGACGTGCTTGACTAGGTGTGGATTCCAAACTGGTGCTGCATACCCAGTATGGGCCTGACGTAAATGGTATACAGAGTCTTGAACGACTCCTTACTGAGGTATCGGAACGCTATCCGTAGGTTTGCCAGGCGCCCGTATGCTGCAGCAGTTATCTGATTGATGTGCGCCTCAGGAGATATGCTCGGTGTTATACTCACCCCCAGAACTTTTTCCTTGAGTGAGGTTTGCAGACTTTGGCCATCTAAACTATATTGTGTCTGCGGTCTTCTTTGCCCTTCCCCAATCTTCATGACTTTGCATTTGGCGGGGTTAAACTCAAGGAGCCAGTTGCTGGACCAGGCTTGTAGCCTGTCCAGGTCTCTTTGTAGTCCTGCCTGATCCTCATCCGATTTGATTCTTCTCATTAACTTCACATCGTCCGCAAACAAGGACACTTCTGAGTCTATCCCTTCTGTTATGTCATTCACATATACCAAGAACAGCACAGGTCCTAGGACTGACCCCTGTGGAACCCCGCTTGCCACAGGCGCCCACTTTGACACCTCATCACGTACCATGACTCGTTGTTACCTCCTGTAAGGTATTCTCTTATCCATTGCAGTGCCTTTCCATTATGTGTGCCTGATCCTCTAGCTTTTGCAGTAACCTCTTGTGAGGAACTGTGTCGAAGGCCTTCTTGCAGTCCAAAAAAATGCAGTCGATCCACCCCTCACTCTCTTGTCTTACTTCTGTCACCTTGTCATTAAACTCTAATAGGTTTGTGACTCAAGATTTCCCCTCCCTGAAACCATGCTGGTTGTCAATTATACACTTGTTTCTTTCCAGGTGCTCCACCACTTTCCTCCTGATGATCTTCTCCATGACCTTGCATACTATACACGTTAGTGATACAGGTCTGTAGTTTAGTGCCTCATGTCTGTCTCCCTTTTTAAAAATTGGAACTACATTTGCCATCTTCCGTACCTCAGGGAGTTGCCCAGTTTCAAATGATGTGTTGAAGATCTTCGTTAATGGTACACGCAATGTCTCTGCTCCCTCTTTAAGGACCCATGGAGAGATGTTGTCTGGTCCCACCGCCTTTGAGGTGTCAAGTTCGCATAGCAGCTTCTTCAGCTCCTCCTTGGTTATATGTACCTAATCCAGCACTTGCTGGTGCACCCCCCTGCTCTGATTTCCTGGAGTCCTACTGGTTTCCACTGTAAATACTTCTTTAAATCTTGTGTTGAGCTCCTGACATACCTCCCGGTCGTTTCTTGTGAATTCCCCATCACCCTTCCTCAGTCTGATTACCTGGTCCTCGACTGTTGTTTTCCTCCTGATGTGGCTGTACAACAGCTTCGGGTCAGTCTTGACTTTCGATGCTATGTCATTTTCGTATTGCCGCTGAGCCTCCCTTCTCATCTGTGCATATTCGTTTCTGGCTCTTCGGCTAATCTCTCTATTTTCCTGAGTTCTCTGTCTTCTGTACCTCTTCCATTCTCTAGTACACCTAGTTTTTGCCTCCCTACACCTTTGGGTGAACCAAGGACTCATTCTGTTCTTCCCATTATTTCTGTTTCCCTTGGGAACAAACCTCTCCTCTGCCTCCTTGCATTTTGTTGCCACATAGTCCATCATTTCTTGTACTGGTTTTCCTGTCAGTTCCCTCTCCCACTGAATGTCTTGAAAGAAGTTCCTGATGCCTGAGTAGTTGCCCCTTTTGTAGTTTGGTTTTTCCCACCCTATTCCTGCTGTTCTCTCCACTTGGAGCTCAACTATGTAGTCGAAGCACAGAACCACATGATCACTAGCTCCCAGGGGCCTTTCATGCATGATATCCTCGATGTCAGAACTACTCAAGGTGAATACAAGGTCCAGTCTTGCTGGTTCATCCTCTCCTCTCTCTCTGGTAGTGTCTCTAACATGTTGATGCATGAAGTTTTCCAGTACCACATCCATCATCTTGGCTCTCCATGCTTCGGGACCCTCATGGGGCTCCAGGTTTTCCCAGTCAATCTCCTTGTGATTGAAATCACCCATAACTAGTAACTTTGCTCCCCCCATGTGTGCTTTCCTGGCCACCTCGGCTAGTGTGTCGACCATTGCTCTGTTGCTCTCATTTGTATGTGTGTGTGTGTGTGTGTGTGTGTGTGTGTGTGTGTGTTTACTCACCTAACTGTACTCACCTAATTTTTGTTGCAGGGGTCGAGACTCAGCTCCTGGCCCCGCCTCTTCACTGATTGCTACTAGGTCCTCTCTCTCTCCCTGCTTCCTGAGCTGTATCATACCTCTACTTAAAACTATGTATGGTTCCTGCCTCCACTACTTCACTTGCTAGGCTATTCCACTTGCTGACAACTCTATGACTGAAGAAATACTTCCTAACGTCCCTGTGACTCGTCTGAGTCTTCAGCTTCCAGTTGTGACCCCTTGTCCCTGTGTCCCCTCTCTGGAACATCCTATCTCTGTCCACCTTGTCTATTCCCCGCAGTATCTTGTATGTCGTTATCATGTCTCCCCTGACCCTTCTGTCCTCCAGTGTCGTCAGCCCGATTTCCCTTAACCTTTCCTCGTACGACATTCCCTTGAGCTCTGGGACTAGCCTTGTTGCAAACCTTTGTACTTTCTCTAACTTCTTGACGTGCTTGACCAGGTGTGTGTTCCAGAATGGTGCTGCATACTCCAGTATGGGCCTAACATACACAGTGTACAGTGTCTTGAACGATTCCTTATTAAGGTATCGGAACGCTATTCTCAGGTTTGCCAGGCGCCCGTATGCTGCAGCGGTTATTTGGTTGATGTGTGCCTCCGGTGATGTGCTCGGTGTTATGGTCACCCCAAGGTCTTTCTCCCTGAGTGAGGTCTGTAGTCTTTGTCCACCTAGCCTATACTCTGTCTGCGGTCTTCTTTGCCCCTCCCCAATCTTCATGACTTTGCATTTGGCTGGATTGAATTCGAGAAGCCAGTTACTGGACCACATGTCCAGCCTCTCCAGGTCTCTTTGCAGTCCTGCCTCATCCTCGTCCGATTTAATTCTTCATCAACTTCGTGTCATCTGCGAACAGGGACACTTCAGAGTCTATTCCTTCCATCATGTCGTTCACATATATCAAAAATAGCACTGGTCCTAGAACTGACCCCTGTGGGACCCCGCTCGTAACAGGCGCCCACTGTGATACCTCTTCACGTACCATGACTCGTTGCTGCCTCCCTGTCAGGTATTCCCTTATCCATTGCAGTGCCCTTCCTTTTACGTGTGCCTGATCCTCCAGCTTCTGCACTAATCTCTTGTGGGGAACTGTGTCAAAGGCCTTCCTGCAGTCTAGGAAAACGCAATCTACCCAACCCTCTCTCTCGTGTCTTACTTCTGTTACCTTGTCATAAAACTCCAGGAGGTTTGTGATACAAGATTTGCCTTCCATGAACCCATGCTGGTTTTCATTTATAATCTTGTTCCTTTCCAGGTGTTCGACCACTCTCCTCCTGATAATCTTCTCCATGACTTTGCACACGATACATGTCAGAGACACAGGTCTGTAGTTTAGTGCCTCGTTTCTGTTTCCTTTCTTAAATATGGGGACTACATTAGCTGTCTTCCATTTCTCAGGTAGTTGCCCAGTTTCAAGGGATGTGTTGAAGATTGTGGTTAGAGGCACACACAGCATCTCTGCTCCTTCTCTAAGGACCCATGGGGAGATGTTGTCCGGTCCCATCGCCTTTGAGGTGTCAAGGTCACTTAAGAGCTTCTTCACCTCCTCCTCAGTTGTTCGTATGTCATCCAACACTTGTTGGTATACTCCCTCTTGATGTTCCCTTCTGTTCTGTCTTCCCACAGCCCTTCCTGTCTCTACTGTAAAAGCTTCCTTAAATCTCCTGTTCAGCTCCTCACATACCTCCTGATCATTTCTTGTGAGTTCTCCACCTTCTGTCCTTAATCTGATCACCTGGTCTTTGACTGTTGTCTTCCTCCTGATGTGGCTATACAACAGTTTCGGGTCAGTCTTGATTCTCGATGCTATGTCATTTTCATACTGTCGCTGGGCCTCCCACCTTACCTGTGCGTACTCAATCCTGGCTCTGCGACTGATCTCCCTATTTTCGTGTGTTCTCTGCCTTCTGTACTTTTTCCATTCTCTATTGCACTTTGTTTTTGCCTCCTTACACCGTCGGGTGAACCAGGGGCTTGTTCTGGTCTTCCCGTTGTTACTGTTGCCCTTGGGAATGAACCTTTCCACTGCCTCCTTGCATTTTGTTGCTACATATTCCATCATTTCATTTACTGGCTTTCCTGCCAGTTCTCTGTCCCACTGGACCTCCCGCAGGAAGTTCTTCAACCCTATGTAGTCCCCTCTTTTATAGTCAGGTTTTTCCCATTCAACTCCTGTTATTCTCTCCACTTGCAGCTCTACTATGTATTCAAAGCACAGAACCACGTGGTCGCTAGCTCCTAGGGGACTCTCATACTTGATGTCCTCAATGTCTGAGCTGCCCAGGGTGAACACAAGGTCCAATCTTGCTGGTTCATCCTCCCCTCTCACTCTGGTAGTGTCCTTAACATGTTGGTGCATGAGGTTTTCCAGCACCACGTCCAACATCCTGGCTCTCCATGTTTCGGGACCCCCATGTGGCTCCAGGTTTTCCCAGTCAATCTCCCTGTGGTTGAAATCCCCCATAACCAGCAACTTTGCTCTGCTGGAGTGAGCTGTTCTTGCCACCTCACCAAGTGTGTCCACCATTGCTTTGTTGCTCTCTTCATATTCCTCTCCTGGCCTCCTGCAGTTCTGTGGTGGATTATACATCACTGCAATGACCACTTTGTGTTTCCCAGACTGAAGTGTACCTGCTATGTAGTCTCTTTCCCCCGTCTCATCTATGCCTTCCATTTTCTCGAATTTCCATCTGTTTTTTACTAGCAGAGCATCCCCACCTCACCCTCTGCCTCTTCTATCTTTCCTCATGATCTGGTATCCTGGTGGGAAGATTGCATCTGTTATTGTCTCCATGAGTTTTGTTTCTGTAACTGCTATGATGTCTGGGGACTTTTCATTGATTCTTTCTTGCCATTCCTCATGTTTATTCGTTAATCCATCTGCATTTGTGTACCAAACCTTCAACTTCTGTTCTAATTCTGTAACTGTGGTGTGGGGGGTGGGAACAGAGGGATCGGTGTGTGATGGCTGGTTTGGATTGTTCAGTTGCCTTGGGGATGTCGTGGCTCGGGCCCTTCTGCAGGTGTTTCTGGGGGGTGTGCTTGTCCTTCCATTTGATCCTGGGTTATTCTGCTCTCCTTTTTCATTTCCTCCCATTTCTCCTTTCGTTTTTGAACTCTCTCTTTCATCGTCTTCCTTTCGTCCTGTGTTCTGTCTCGATCGAGGTACACACTCCGGAACTTCTGCTTGCCTCTCAGCTGTGCTTTCTCCTGCAGGATCATGGTTCGGGTTGATTCTGCCTTGAAAATTACTTTGAGAGGCCGATTCCTTTTCTTTGTGAACCACCCGATTCTCTGAAAATTTGCCACCTGGGTCATGTCCCCCTCGCCTATCACCTTCATGATGTCTTCAATCGCTTTTTTCTCCTCCTGCTTTCTTTCATCATAAGTTTTCCCTTTAGCTTCGTCTAGCCCATAGACAAACGCGGATCTCTCCCTTTCCACCTCCCACTGTGACTCCCATTGCATCCTCTGATGTGTTTTAGTTCCTTCCTGTGGAGTGTTCCTTCCTTCAGTCCCTTCCCTTCTTGGTTTGTCCTTCCTGCTCACCTGTTCCTGTCCCCCACAGGTATCTGGTATGGTCCCTGCACATGTCCTAGTTCCTTCAATGTCTTCCAACCTCTCGTTCTGTCCTAGTGTGCTCCCTGTCTTTGTTTTGTCCCCATGTGGGTTTGACAGGACCTCTGCATACAGTTTAGTTTCCATGCTCCCTTCAGACCTGTTGTCTGTGTCTGATGTAGCCATTGCCGATGCTACTTCTGTAATATCTATATCTTTATGCTGTTGCAGATGTCTCAGCTTCTCTTCTAATCTCTCTATCTTGATTTCTGCTGCTGTGGCCTATTGCTTCAACCTTCTGCATTTTGCTGCTAACCTCTCTTCCATCTTCCTTGCCAGCTCTTCTAGTCTCCTTCCCCAGTCTTCCTCCCTTTTTTTGAGCTCTGCCTCCCAGTCCTCCCTCCCAGATTCGTCCTTGGAGCCCCTTGTCCTCATCCTGGTTCTAGGTTCCCCCTTTGCTCCACAGAAGGGGGGATGGGTGGTTAGGGGGAGGGGAATAGATGGTTAGGAGGAAAGGGGATGGATGGTTATGGAGGAGGGGGAGGGTGATTATTGGAGGGGTAGAGATAGTTGGGGGAGGGGGTTCGATGGTTTGGGGGAGGGGTAGGTGGCTAGTGTTAGGTGGTTAGGGAAGGGGGAGAGGTGGTTAGGGGAGGGGGGAGTACATATTTGAGAGAGAGAGAGGGGATGGATGGTTATGGGGGAGGGGGAGAATGGTTATTGGAGGGAGGGAGGTAGTTGGGGTTTAGATGGTTTGGGGAGGGGTTAGGTGGTTTGGGGGAGGGGTAGGTGGCTAAGGTGAGGTGGTTGGTTAGGGAAGGGGGAGAGGTGGTTAGGGGAGGGGGGTACGTGTTTGTGTCAAGTGTTTGTGTCAAGTGGTGGTGTGTGTGTGTGTGTGTGTGTGTGTGTGTGTGTGTGTGTGTGTGTGTGTGTGTGTGTGTGTGTGTGTGTGTGTGTGTGTGTGTGTGTGTGTGTGTGTGTGTGTGTGTGTGTATTTCCTAGTTAGTTACCATATTGTCCTAGTGCAGGTGTGTGTATATGTGTATATGTGTGTGTTCGTGTGTATGGGGGAGGTTTGAGGGGGAGATACTGCTAACACATACCAGTAATTCTGGGTTATAAAAAGCGGAACTTCCTACTAGGGTCTAGAGCTTCTATGAGTGTCTACCCTTGTGTGTGTGTGCTTGTGTGTGAGGGAGGGATGGTTAGGGGGGGGGGAGGTGGTGTGGTTGAAAGTTCCGTCGTGTAGGCACAAATTTAGTCTCATTTATCTTTCCCAATTATGCTACTCTCTCCACTTATTGCCCCTTCTGGATTTACGTATTAATTGTTGCTGGTTATTATCATATTCCTTGTTCACATTGAGAGAGGACTTCCTAGCTTCCGAAGTATTCTTACTGCTAATAACTACCGGTAGTAACACTGCCCTACCCCTGTGTGTGTGTGAGAGAGAGTGTCTTGTGCGGTGTAATGACTGGCCGCAACTTCTTGTGACCTGACCACAACCCTCCTGGGACTTGACCCTCGCACCGTCTTACAATGTTGCCCTTAAAAGCTTGTCCCGCCACCTAGCTTATAGTAAGTTACTCGCCTTGTGTGTGTGTGTGTCTGGATTTAAGTATCAATTATTGCTGGTTATTATCCTGTTCCATGTTCACATTGGGAGAGGACTTCCTAGCTTCCTAAGTATTCTTTCTGCTAATAACTACTGGAATTAATACTACTCTACTCCTCGCTGGACTCGACCTTCTCACACTCGTCAACACTATACTCACTATGTCTATGCTATTTCTATTCTAATTCTGGTAATAGCTTGCAGGAGTGAGTGACCAGTATCAAACAGTATGCAAGGCCAGCCAGGGCCTTCAACATGCAAACCACAAATAGGCGAATGAAACTTGCACTCAATGGTGTGGTGACAAGTTGCCAGCTGCTGATGACGAAGTCGTCATATGTAAGCCTTAAATCCCTATTTTGGAGATCCTTCACACGTGATGTTTATAACCATATATTCTCATACATCCCACTTCCTCACGCGATTTCACTCTTCACTGATGATAGTATACACTTCACATTATATACATTTCACTTTATATGTATAATGGCACACAACCTGTCGTGACGTCACTTCTTCAGGCCTACCACTGACGATGTGGCAACAGCGCCTAAGAACCCCAATGGTTTGCGCTTTGAAACATTTTGATTTCAGCTTTCCTCTCACTTTTTTTAACTAATAACTTTAATTATCACTCGTAGTATTGTTCACTGACATTCCACTACCACTGATTACTGCTAGCTGTTATTGCACGCCTTACAACGCTAAGGTTCTCGGAGCCTTGTTACCCATGTCTGCACCCCACGGACTCACGGGCGTGTGTATGCGTGTGTGTGTGTGTGTGTGTGTGTGTGTGTACTCACCTATTTGTACTCACCTATTTGTGGTTGCAGGGGTCGATTCATAGCTCCTCGCCCCGCCTCTTCACTGATTGCTACTAGGTCCTCTCTCTCTCTGCTCCATGAGCTTTATCATACCTCGCCTTAAAACTATGTATGGTTCCCGCCTCCACTACTTCACTTTCTAGGCTATTCCACGGCTTGACTACTCTATGACTGAAGAAATACTTCCTAACATCCCTTTGATTCATCTGAGTCTTCAACTTCCAATTGTGACCTCTTGTGTCTGTGTCCCATCTCTGGAACATCCTGTCTTTGTCCACCTCGTCTATTCCGTGCAGTCGTCAGTGGTCAGTCGTCAGTTTGAGTGGTCAGTCGTCAGTCGTCAGTGGTCAGTCGTCAGTCGTCACGTGAGGTCACAGACCCTGAGCTGCTTTGAGGATTAGCGTAGACGGTTACAAAGCATGTCTTGCTTCTGCAGTGTTTTAAAAATTGAGGTTGGAGAGTTGAAGGAGGAGGTCTTGCTTCTCCAGGAGGATATCAGGAGGCTGAAGGTCCACCTTAATGGGTTTGGGAGAGAGTTTGAGGTGGCTGGAGTTGTGGAGAATGAGGCTTCTAGCAGTGAGGTGCAGTCTGTCTCTCGCTGTGAGGAGGCTGTAGGTGGGGAGGTAGCAACGGCTACCAGCAGTGAGGTGCAGTCCAGCACCTGCTACAAGTGGCGAGTGGTAACCAGTAATGGGAGGAGAATCAGAATAAGGAAAGCTAAGAGTGAAGATCTGAAGGTAGGAAATCGCTTCTCTGTTCTTCAGGATGAATGTACTTCAGTGGCCAGTGAAGGTAAGGGTACTACTGCCCCTGCTAACAGAGGTAAGCGCATTCTTGTGGTTGGTGACTCTCAGGTAAGATATATTGACCGTGCTTTATGTAATAGGAATAAGAAGATGAGAGATAGAGTGTGCTTCCCTGGAGCTGGTGTTGGGGACATAGTTAACAGACTGGATAATATCATGTCAGGTAATGGGAACAAGCCCATTATCTGTCTCAGTGCTGGTGGAAATGATATTGGGAAGGGTAGGAGAGAAGAGCTGCTAAATAAGTACAGGTCAGCTATAGATTTCATTAAGTCTAAGGGAGGAGTCCGAATCATATGTAGCATATTGCCTAGATGGGGAGTAGGAAATGAATGGTTGTCTAGGGCAATTGGTGTAAATTGCTGGCTAGACAGATACTGCAAGGAACTTGCAATCCCATTCATTGACAGCTGGAACAACTTTTATGGCAAACATGATATGTATGCAAGGGATGGGATAAATCTCTCTGGGGCTGGGGTGGTAGCACTTGCAAACTCAATTAAGAAGGCCATTGGTGAAATGCCTATGATTTTAAACTGATAGAAGATAGAGGTATGGGTGTGTGTGGGAAACAAGCAGGTTGCAATACTAGGGTTGGAAACAGTAAATGTATAAAAGGCATTCAGCATGAAGTTATAAATAAAGACAATAGATCAGGTCAGCAAACAAAGGGTGACAGCAGAGGGCAGCAAGGGACTAGCTCCCTTAAGGTTTACTATACTAATAGCAGGAGTGTAAGAAATAAGATAGATGAGCTAAGATTAATTGCAAGTGCAGGAAACATAGATATTATTGCTATAACAGAGACCTGGCTCAATCTGAAAGATAGAGAGATGCCCTCTGAATGTCACATTCAAGGCTATAAATTATTCCACACTGACAGGGTCAACAGGAAGGGTGGTGGAGTAGCGATGTAAGTCAGAGACAATTTAAATTGTTGTGTTAGACAAGATATAAAATTAGAAGCGTCGGCCACTGAATTTGTTTGGTTACAACTTCTCGAGGGCCGAGAAAAACTAATTTTGGGTGTGATTTACAAGGCCCCAAATCTTGATAGGGAGTGCAGTAAACTTCTATGGGACGAAATTCGTAAGGCATCTACATACAAAAATGTTGTGCTAATGGGAGATTTCAACTATAGACAGATTGACTGGAGCAATTTGACAGGAAATTTAGAGTCAGGTGACTTTCTTCATACAATCCAGGATTGTTTTTTAAAACAGTTTGTGACAGAGCCAACTAGGGGAAATAACCTCCTTGACCTGGTTCTTGCCAGTAGGGAAACACTAATTAATAATCTTGAGGTTAATGATGAGCTTGGGGAAAGTGATCACAAATCACTCAGTTTTAATATATCATGGAATTCCCCTAACAATGGCAATCAAGTCTCCATCCCTGACTTTCGCTTGGCTTATTTCATAGGACTGAAAAATTACTTAGGTGGGCTGAACTGGAATGACCTGACTAAGGGTCAGGTAGGTGGTGATGGTTGCCGATATGACGCTTTCCAGGGCATAGTTCTAGCTGCTCAGTCAAATTATGTTCCAAATAGGGAAATCAGATCAAACAAAAATGATCCTAAATGGATGAACAATAGATTAAAATATCTGATTGGTCAAAAGAGAGGCATATATAGGTAAATCAAAAGAGGAGAGTGGCAATTAAGAAATCAATATATTCAGTTAAAGAGAGAAATAAAAAAGGGAATTAGAAAAGCAAAAAGAGATTATGAGGTTAAAGTTGCAAGAGAATCGAAGACTAACCCAAAAGGATTCTTTCAGGTATACAGAAATAAGATCAGGGACAAGATAGGCCCACTCAAAAGTTCCTCGGGTCAGCTCACTGACAGTGATAAGGAAATGTGTAGAATTTTTAACACATACTTCCTCTCAGTTTTTACACAGGAGGATACCAGCGATATTCCAGAAATGATAAATTATGTAGAACAGGACGATAATAAACTGTGCACGATTAGGGTCACAAGTGACATGGTCCTTAGGCAAATAGATAAATTAAAACCTAACAAATCCCCAGGCCCTGATGAACTGTATGCAAGGGTTCTAAAGGAATGTAAAGAGGAGCTTAGCAAACCTTTGGCTAATCTTTTCAACATATCACTACAAACTGGCATGGTGCCAGATAAGTGGAAAATAGCAAATGTGATACCTATTTTCAAAGCAGGTGACAGGTCCTTAGCTTCGAACTATAGACCAATAAGCCTAACCTCCGTAGTGGGAAAATTTATGGAATCAATAATTGCCGAAGCAGTTTGCAGCCACCTTGAAAAGCATAAATTAATCAACGAATCTCAGCATGGTTTTACAAAGGGGAGTTCCTGCCTTACGAATTTATTAACTTTTTTCACTAACGTATTTGAGGAGGTAGATCATGGTAATGAATATGATATTGTGTATATGGACTTCAGTAAGGCTTTTGACAGGGTCCCACATCAGAGACTATTGAGGAAAATTAAGGCACATGGAAAAGGAGGAGAAATTTTTTCCTGGATAGAGGCATGGTTGACAAATAGGCAGCAGAGAGTTTGCATAAATGGGGAGAAATCAGACTGGGAAAGCGTCACGAGCGGTGTTCCACAGGGGTCAGTGTTGGGCCCCCTGCTGTTCACAATCTACATAAACGACATAGATGAGGGCATAAAGAGCGACATCAGCAAGTTTGCCGATGACACCAAAATAGGCCGTCGAATTCATTCTGACGAAGACATTAGAGCACTCCAGGAAGATTGCAGATGCAGTTTAATATAGACAAATGCAAAGTTCTAAATGTTGGACAGGACAATAACCATGCCACATATAAACTAAATAATGTAGATCTTAATATTACGGATTGCGAAAAAGATTTAGGAGTTCTGGTTAGCAGTAATCTGAAACCAAGACAACAGTGCATAAGTGTTCGCAATAAAGCTAATAGAATCCTTGGCTTCATATCAAGAAGCATAAATAATAGGAGTCCTCAGGTTGTTCTTCAACTCTATACATCCTTGGTTAGGCCTCATTTAGATTATGCTGCACAGTTTTGGTCACCGTATTACAGAATGGATATAAATGCTCTGGAAAATGTACAAAGGAGGATAACAAAGTTGATCCCATGTATCAGAAACCTTCCCTATGAGGATAGACTAAGGGCCCTGAATCTGCACTCTCTAGAAAGACGTAGAATTAGGGGGGATATGATTGAGGCTTGTAAATGGAAGACAGGAATAAAAAAGGGGATGTAAATAGTGTGCTGAAAATATCTAGCCTAGACAGGACTCGCAGCAATGGTTTTAAAGTTGGAAAAATTCAGATTCAGGAAGGATATAGGAAAGTACTGGTTTGGTAATAGAGTTGTGGATGAGTGGAACAAACTCCCAAGTACAGTGATAGAGGCCAGAACGTTGTGTAGCTTTAAAAATAGGTTGGATAAATACATGAGTGGATGTGGGTGGGTGTGAGTTGGACCTGATAGCTTGTGCTACCAGGTTGGTTACCGTGTTCCTCCCTTAAGTCAATGTGACCTAACCTGACTGGGTTGGGCGCATTGGCTTATGCCGGTAGGAGACTTGGACCTGCCTCGCATGGGCCAGTAGGTCTTCTGCAGTGTTCCTTCGTTCTTATGTTCTTATGTCTCCCCTGACCCTCCTGTCCTCCAGTGTCGTCAGGCCGATTTCCCTCAACCTTTCTTCGTACGACAATCCCCGTAGCTCTGGGACTAGTCTTGTTGCAAACCTTTGCACTTTCTGTAATTTCTTGATGTGCTTGACTAGGTGTGGATTCCAAACTGGTGCTGAATACTCCAGTATGGGCCTGATGTAAATGGAATACAGAGTCTTGAACGAATCCTTACTGAGGTATCGGAACGTTATCCGTAGGTTTGCCAGGCGCCCGTATGCTGAAGCAGTTATCTGATTGATGTGCGCCTCAGGAGATATGCTCGGTGTTATACTCACCCCCAGATCTTTTTCCTTGAGTGAGGTTTGCAGACTTTGGCCGTCTAAACTATATTGTGTCTGTGGTCTTCTCTGCCCTTCCCCAATCTTCATGACTTTGCATTTGGCAGGGTTAAACTCATGGAGCCAGTTGCTGGACCAGGCTTGTAGCCTGTCCAGCAACTGACTGACCCCTGTGGAACCCCGCTTGTCACAGGCGCCCACTCTGACACCTCGTCACTTACCATGACTTGTTGTTGCCTCCCTGTAAGGTATTCTCTGATCCATTGCAGTGCCTTTCCTGTTATGTGTACCTGATCCTCTAGCTTTTGCAGTAACCTCTTGTGAGGAACTGTGTCGAAGGCCTTCTTGCAGTCCAAAAAAATGCAGTCGAACCACCCCTCTCTCTCTTGTCTTACTTCTCTCACCTTGTCATAAAACTCTAGTAGGTTTGTGACACAGGATTTTCCCTCCCTGAAACCATGCTGGTTGTCAATTATACACTTGTTTCTTTCTAGGTGCTCCACCACTCTCCTCCTGGTGATCTTCTCCATGACCTTGCATACTATACACGTTAGTGATACAGGTCTGTAGTTTAGTGAGTGCCTCATGTCTCTCCCTTTTTAAAAATTGGGACTACATTTGCCATTTTCCATACCTCGGGGAGTTGCCCAGTTTCAAATGATGTGTTGAAGATCTTTGTTAATGGCACACACAATATCTCTGCTCCCTCTTTAAGGACCCACGGAGAGATGTTGTCTGGTCCCACCGCCTTTGAGGTGTCAAGTTCGCATAGCAGCTTCTTCACTTCCTCCTTGGTTATATGTACCTCATCCAGCACTTGCTGGTGTACCCCCCTGTTCTGATTTCCTGGAGTCCTACTGGTTTCCACTGTAAATACTTCTTTAAATCTCGTGTTGAGCTCCTGACATACCTCTCGGTCGTTTCTTGTGAATTCCCCATCACCCTTCCTCAGTCTGATTACCTGGTCCTTGACTGTTGTTTTCCTCCTGATGTGGCTGTACAACAGCTTCGGGTCAGTCTTGACTTTCGATGCTATGTCATTTTCATATTGTCGCTGAGCCTCCCTTCTTATCTGTGCATATTCATTTCTGGCTCATCGGCTAATCTCTTTATTTTCCTGAGTTCTCTGTCTTCTGTACCTTTTCCATTCTCTAGTACACCTAGTTTTTGCGTCCCTACACCTTTGGGTGAACCAAGGACTCGTTCTGTTCTTCCCATTATTTCTGTTTCCCTTGGGAACAAACCTCTCCTCTGCCTCCTTGTATTTTGTTGCCACATAGTCCATCATTTCTTGTACTGGTTTTCCTGTCAGTTCCCTCTCCCACTGAATGTTTTGAAGGAAGTTCCTCATGCCTGAGTAGTTCCCCCTTTTGTAGTTTGGTTTTTCCCACCCTATTCCTGCTACTCTCTCCACTTGGAGCTCAACTATGTAGTCGAAGCACAGAACCACATGATCACTAGCTCCCAGGGGCCTTTCATACAAGATATCCTCGATGTCTGAACTACTCAAGGTGAATACAAGGTCCAGTCTTGCTGGTTCATCTTCTCCTCTCTCTCTGGTAGTGTCTCTAACATGTTGATGCATGAGGTTTTCCAGTACTACATCCATCATCTTGGCTCTCCATGTTTCGGAACCCCCATGGGGCTCCAGGTTTTCCCAGTCAATCTCCTTGTGATTGAAATCACCCATAACTAGTAACTTTGCTCCCCCCACATGTGCTCTCCTGGCCACCTCGGCTAGTGTGTCGACCATGGCTCTGTTGCTCTCATCGTAGTCTTCTCTTGGTCTCCTGCAGTTCTGTGGTGGGTTGTACATTACTGCAATTATCACCTTATGTCCCTCAGACTGGATTGTTCCTACTAAGTAGTCCCTTTCACCCGTGTCATCCATTCCTTCCATTTTCTCAAAACCCCACTGGCTTTTAATGAGCAGTGCAACTCTTCCTCCCCTCTCCTCCCTCTGTCTTTCCTGAGGATTTGATATCCGGATGGAAAGATTGAATCTGTTATTATTCTGGTGAGTTTTGTTTCTGTGAGTGCTATTATGTCTGGGGATGTCTCCTTGATTCTTTCATGCCACTCCTCATACTTGTTTGTTATTCCATCTGCATTTGTATACCACGCCTTCAACTTCTTTTCTAAGACTGTGGTCTGGGAGGTGTATTGGGGTTGGGGAAGTGGGTGACCTGATAAGGAACTATGGGTGGTTGCTGTGGGGGTGGAGTTTGTAATGCAGTGGGTGGGGGCATTGGATGTGGC
>NC_091292.1:69107378-69109878 GCF_038502225.1 Cherax quadricarinatus
CCTGAATGATTCCTTATTAAGATGTCGGAATGCTGTTCTGAGGTTTGCTAGGCGCCCATGTGCTGCAGCAGTTATTTGGTTGATGTGCGCTTCAGGAGATGTGCCTGGTGTTATACTCACCCCAAGATCTTTTTCCTTGAGTGAGGTTTGTAGTCTCTGGCCCCCTAGACTGTACTCCGTCTGCGGTCTTCTTTGCCCTTCCCCAATCTTCATGACTTTGCACTTGATGGGATTGAACTCCAGGAGCCAATTGCTGGACCAGGTCTGCAGCCTGTCCAGATCCCTTTGTAGTTCTGCCTGGTCTTCGATCGAGTGAATTCTTCTCATCAACTTCACGTCATCTGCAAACAGGGACACCTCAGAGTCTATTCCTTCCGTCATGTCGTTCACAAATACCAGAAACAGCACTGGTCCTAGGACTGACCCCTGTGGGACCCCGCTGTTCACAGGTGCCCACTCTGACACCTCGCCACGTACCATGACTCGCTACTGTCTTCCTGACAAGTATTCCCTGATCCATTGTAGTGCCTTCCCTGTTATCCCTGCTTGGTCCTCCAGTTTTTGCACCAATCTCTTGTGTGGAACTGTGTCAAACGCCTTCTTGCAGTCCAAGAAAATGCAATCCACCCACCCCTCTCTCTCTTGTCTTACTGCTGTCACCATGTCATAGAACTCCAGTAGGTTTGTGACACAGGATTTCCCGTCCCTGAAACCATGTTGGCTGCTGTTGATGATATCGTTCCTTTCTAGGTGTTCCACCACTCTTCTCCTGATAATCTTCTCCATGATTTTGCATACTATACATGTCAGTGACACTGGTCTGTAGTTTAATGCTTCATGTCTGTCTCCTTTTTTAAAGATTGGGACTACATTTGCTGTCTTCCATGCCTCAGGCAATCTCCCTGTTTCGATAGATGTATTGAATATTGTTGTTAGGGGTACACATAGCGCCTCTGCTCCCTCTCTCAATACCCATGGGGAGATGTTATCTGGCCCCATTGCCTTTGAGGTATCTAGCTCACTCAGAAGCCTCTTCACTTCTTCCTCGGTTGTGTGCACTGTGTCCAGCACATGTTGGTGTGCCCCACCTCTCCGTCTTTCTGGAGCCCCTTCTGTCTCCTCTGTGAACACTTCTTTGAATCTCTTGTTGAGTTCCTCACATACTTCACGGTCATTTCTTGTTGTCTCTCCTCCTTCCTTCCTTAGCCTGATTACCTGGTCCTTGACTGTTGTTTTCCTCCTGATGTGGCTGTACAACAGTTTCGGGTCAGATTTGGCTTTCGCTGCTATGTCATTTTCATATCGTCTTTGGGCCTCCCTTCTTATTTGTGCATATTCGTTTCTGGCTCTACGACTGCTCTCCTTATTCTCCTGGGTCCTTTGCCTTCTATATTTCTTCCATTCCCTAGCACACTTGGTTTTTGCCTCCCTGCACCTTTGGGTAAACCATGGGCTCATCCTGGCTTTTTCATTATTCTTGTTACCCTTGGGTACAAACCTCTCCTCTGCCTCCTTGCATTTTGTTGCTACATATTCCATCATCTCATTAACTGGCTTCCCTGCCAGTTCTCTGTCCCACTGAACCCCGTTCAGGAAGTTCCTCATTCCTGTGTAGTCCCCTTTCTTGTAGTTTGGCTTCATTCGTCCTGGCCTTCCTGCTTCTCCCTCCACTTGTAGCTATACTGTGTATTCGAAGCTTAAAACCACATGGTCACTGGCCCCAAGGGGTCTTTCATATGTGATGTCCTCGATATCTGCACTACTCAAGGTGAATACTAAGTCCAGCCTTGCTGGTTCATCCTCTCCTCTCTCTCTTGTAGTGTCCCTTACGTGTTGGCACATGAAGTTTTCCAGTACCACCTCCATCATCTTAGCCCTGCATGTATCTTGGCCCCCATGTGGGTCCAAGTTCTCCCAATCGATCTCCTTGTGGTTAAAGTCACCCATGATCAGGAGCTTTGCCCTGCATGCATGAGCTCTTCTGGCCACTCTAGCCAGTGTGTCAACCATCGCTCTATTGCTCTCGTCGTTCTCTTGCCTTGGCCTCCTGCTGTTCTGTGGTGGGTTATACATCACTGCTATTACCACCTTGGGACCTCCAGAGTGAAGCGTTCCCGCTATATAATCACTTTCTTCTCCGCTGTCTCCTCTCTCCAGCTCATCAAAATTCCAGCGATTTTTGATCAGCAATGCCACTCCTCCACCCCCCCCTGTTCCCTCTGTCTTTCCTCAGGATTTGGTATCCCGTTGGAAAGATGGCATCTGTTATCATACCTGTAAGCTTGGTTTCTGTGAGAGCTATGATGTCCGGTGATGCTTCTTTGACTCTTTCATGCCACTCCTCCCACTTATTTGTTATTCCATCAGCGTTTGTGAACCATACCTTCAGTTTCCTTTCCAACACTGTGGTTTGGTGGGCCTGTGAGGGTGGGAGACCTGGTGGCATACTGTGGGATTCTATAGCTCGGTGTTGGGTGGAGGCTGTGGGTATGGATTGTAG
>NC_091292.1:69114878-69199878 GCF_038502225.1 Cherax quadricarinatus
TCGCTACTAGGTCCACTCTCTCCCTACTCCATGAGATTTATCATACCTCTTCTTAAAGCTATGTATGAATCCTGCCTTCTCTACATCACTCTCCAGTTTGTTCCCGTTCCCGACAACTCTATGGCCGAAAAATACTTCCTAACATCCCTGTGACTTATCTGAGTTTTCAACTTCCAGTAGTGACTCCTTGTTGCTGTGTCATATCTCTGTCAATTTCCCTCAGTATTTTATGTTGTCATCATGTTCCAACTATCCCTCTTGTCTTCCACTATTGTCAGGGTGATTTCCCTTAACCTCTCCTCGTCGGACAAACCCCTCAGTTTCAGGACTAGTCTTGTTGCAAACCTTTGCACTTTGTCTAATTTCTTGACGTGTTTCACCAGGTGTAGGTTCCATACCGGTGCTGCCTACTCCAATATGGGCCTAACGTACACGGTGTACAGTGTCTTGAATGTCTCCTTACTTAGATGTAGAAACGCTTTTCTCATGTTTGTGAGGCGCCCGTATGCTGTAGCAGTTATTTGGTTGATGTGTGCCTCGGGAGATGTTCTCTGTACGATGCTCACTCCAAGATCCTTTTCCTTGAGTAAGTTTAGCAGCCTTTGACTCCTTAGGTTCCATGTGCGGTCTCCTTTGTCCTTCCCCAATCTTCATAACTTTGCACTTGCTCTGGATAAACTCCAGGAGCCATTTTTCAGACCAGGAGTGAAGCCTGCCCAGATCCCCAGGTAGGCTTATCTTATCTTCTTCTGCTTGTCTTCTCCTTATTAATTTCACATCGTCTATAAATAGGGACACCACACTGACTCTGTCCCTTCCGTCACATCATTCACATATACACTTGACACACGCACCCACTCTGACACCTCGTCTCGGACCACCACATGTTGTGTATGTGTGGGTGTAATTACCTGTGTGTGTACTTACCTGTTTGTTGTTGCAGGGGTTAAATCACAGCTTCTAGCCCTGCTTCTTAACTGGTAGCCACTATGTCCAGTCTCTCCTTGCTCCATGGGCTTAAGAGTATCTCTTCTTAAAGCTATGTATGGATGTTGCCTTCTCTATATCATTATCTAGATTATTCCACTTTCTGACAGCTCTTGCTGTGTCCCATCTCTGAAACATTCTGTCCCTATCCTCCTTGTCTATTCCTCTCAGTATTTTTATAAATCGTTATGATGTCCATCCTATTTCTCCTGTCCTCCAGTGTCGTCAGGTCGATTTCCCTTCACCTCTCCTTATAGGACATTCCCTTAAGCGCTGGCTCTAGTTTTGCTGACAACCTATGCACTTTCTCTAATTTCTTGACTTGTGTGACCAGGTGTGGGTTCCATACTGGTGCTGCACACTCCAATATGGGACTAACGTACAGAGTCTTGAACTATTCCTTGCCAAGGTGTCGAAACACAATTCTTAGGTTTTCCAAGCCTCCATTTGCTCCAGCAGTTATTTGGTTGATGTGCGTCTCAGATGTGCTCGGTATTATACTCATTCAAAGATCCTTTTGCTTGGCCCACTAGCCTGTACTCTCTCTGCGGTCTGTTTTTGACCTTTCCCAGTCTTCATGAGTGAGATAAACTCCAGGAGCTAGTTGTTGCATCAGGCTTACAGCATGACCAGATCCATTTGTAGTTCACTTCAGTTCTCCACATTTGCTTCACTTCGCCTGAAAACAGGGACACCTCTGAAATAAGTCACTTTGTCTAACTTTCTTGGGTTACCCTAGGTAATCTACTAATATGCTGCTATGGATGAAATTTATGTGACTCTATGTGCACCTATACCTCAATAAACTTACTTATCCTTTCCGTCATGTTATTCACATATATGAGAAGCAGCACCGGCCCTAGGACTGATCATCACAATCTCTCACTCTGAAACTTCGTCACATACCATCACTCGTTGCTTCCTTCCTGTCAGGTATTCTTTGATTCATTGCAGTGCCTTTCCTGTTATGCTTGCCTGATCCTCTCGCTTTTGCACTAATCTCATGCAGTCCAAGAAAATGCAATCTACCCACCAGTCTCTCTCTCTTTTCTTACTTCACTTACCTTGTCATAAAACTCTAGTAGGTTTGTGACAAAGGATTTCCCTTCCCTGAAACCGTGCTGATTGTCGTGTATCAGCTTGTTTCTTTCTATGTGCTCCACCACGTTCCTCCTGATAATCTTCTCCATGACTCTGCATATTATAAATGTCGGTGACATTGGTTTGTAGTTTAATGCCTCGTGTCTATCTCCTATCTTAAAAACTGGAACTACGTTTGCCGTCTTCCACACCTCAGGTAGTTGCCGTCTCTCGATGGATGTGTTAAGATCATTGTTAGTGGTACACACTGCGCCTCTGCTTCCTCTCTCAGACCTCCCTTTGGGATATTTAGCTCGCGTAGCAGCCTCTTCACTTCCTCCTCGGTTGTGTGTGGTGTATCCATCACTTGTTGATGTACCCAATCGTTCCAGTCTATTATAATCCAGTCTGTCGCCACTGAAAACACTTCTTTAAATCTTGTGATTAGTTCTTCACATGCTTCTTCATCGTTTCTTGTGATCTCCCTTCTTTAGCCTGATTACCTGGTTCTTGACTGTTGTTTTCTTCCTGATGTGGCTGTATAACAGCTCTGGGCGAGATTTGGCTTTTGATGCTGTTATTCTCGTTATGCCGCTGGGCTTCCCTCCTTATAAAAACATATTTATTTCTAGCTCTTTGGGAAATCTTATTTTTCCAGGTTCTTTATCTTCTATACTTTTTCCAATCTCTAATTCTTTTGGTGAACCAATGGCTCATTCTGGTCTTCCCATTAAGTCTGTTGCCCTTAGGTACGAACCCCTCTTCCACCTCTGCATTTTCTGGTGACGTATTCTGTCATTTCATTCACTGTTTTTCCCACAAGTTCTCTTTCCCATTGTACGTCATCCAGCAAAGTCATCATACCTGTTTAGTCCCCTCTTTTACAGTTTGGCTTCTCATATCCTACTCGTGCTCCTTCCCTCTGTACTTTTAGCTCTACACTGTAATCGAAGCTTAGGGCCACATGTTCTCTAGTTCTGAGGGCCTTTCATATGTGATGTCCCCAGTGTCTGAACTACTCAAGGTGTATAGGAGGTCCAACCTTACTGGTTAATCCCATCGTCTCTCTCTCTGGTAGTGTCCCTAACATGTCAATGCACGAGGTTTTCCAATACCACCTCCATCATCTTGGCCTTCCATGTTTTCCGTCCCCCATGTTGCTCCAGGTTTTCCCAGTTAATCACCCGCAACTAGTAACTTTGCCCTGCTCATAAGGGCCCTTCTGGCAAATCTCAGCTAGTGTATCAACCATTGCTCTATTGTTCTCATCATACTTTCGTCTTGGCCTCCTGCTATTCGGTGGCAGGATGTACATCACTGCAAACACCACCTTGGGACCCTCAGTCTGAAGTTTTCCTACTGTGTAGTCCCTTGCTTCCTTTCAGTCCACTCCTTCCAGCTCCACTGGTTTTTGATGAGCAGTGCAACTCCTCCACCTCCTCTGTTCCCACTATCCTTCCTCATGATCTTACATCCGGCTGGAACAATCAGATTTGTTATTATTTATCTAGGCTTGGTTTCTGTGAGTGTTATGATGTCTGGAGATACCTTTATGATTCTTTCATGCCACTTCTCATATTTGTTATTTATTTATACTTTGTTATCCCATACCTTCAGCTTCTTTTCCACTTTGTATACTGGTAGATTGTGAGGGCTTTGGGAGTGTGAGACTTGGCATGACACTGTGTGAGGCTGCTGTGTAGGTGAGGTTTGAGCTGCGGGAGTCTGTGAGTACGGAGTGTGGTTTGATTTGGGTTAATTTGCTTGGTTGAGGTATTCTTTAAGTGATTCTCTGGGTAGATGTGTTTGCTGGTCCTCCCGACTTTGGGTGTTCCTGCCTGTCTCTCTTTCCTGCTCTTTGCATCTTTGTTTCCTCTCTCTCAGTTTCTGCAGTTCTGTTCACATTCTGTGGCGGTGGAGGAACACCAGCTTGTATTTTGGCTTTCTTTAGCTTTGGTATCTGCTGCAGGATCCTGTTTCTTATCGTTTCTGTCTTGAAAAACAATTTTTTTCCCTCGATTAACCAAGAAGGGGAAAAAAATTGGAGAGGAGGACATGACTGAGCTGAAAATTTATCAGCTCAGTCATATCCTCCTCTCAAATTTGTTTTATAATATTTTCCATTTCTATTTCCTCACCCTGTCGTCTTTCTTCATATATCCTCCCTTTGGCCTCCTGAAGCCCATGGATGACAGCTGTACTGTCATTCTCCGTTTTTACCTCCAAATCTCTGGGTCCGACTGAAGGATCACCATCGCTGCTTCCTTTACTATTTTCAGTATTTATCGGTGGCCTGACAGTGCCTCTGGAGGGACACTGTCGACATCCGTATGTACAATTCCCTCCCTTACCATTGTTCCTGGAGTATACCTGAAGAGGGGTTCGGGGGTCAACGCCCCAGCGGCCCGGTCTGAGACCAGGCCTCATGGTAGATCAGGGTTTGATCAACCAGGATGTTACTGCTGGCCGCGCGCAAACTGAAGTACGAACCCCAGCCCGGCTGGTCAGATATTGACTTTAGGTGCCTG
The DNA here is from genome assembly GCF_038502225.1 of Cherax quadricarinatus. NCBI lineage: Eukaryota > Metazoa > Arthropoda > Malacostraca > Decapoda > Parastacidae > Cherax > Cherax quadricarinatus. The sequence goes on from NC_091292.1 coordinate 69,119,474, forward strand.
GCCAGTACCTTCTTGAAGACAGTCAGGGTTCCATTGGTAATCCCCCTTATGTATGCTGGGAGGCAGATGAACAATCTTGGGCCCCGGACACTTATTGTGTTGTCTTTCAGTGTACTCGTGGCACCCCTGCTTTTCATCGGGGTAATATTGCATCTCCTGCCGAGTCTTTTGTTTTCATAGGGAGTGATTTTCGTGTGCAAGTTTGGTACTAATCCCTCTAGCATTTTCCAAGTGATTATTATCATGTATCTCTTTTGCCTGTGTTCCAGGGAATACAAATCAAGGGACTTCAGCCGTTCCCAGTAATTTACGTGAATTATCGTACTTATATGTACCATGAAATTTCTTTGCACAATCTCCAGGTCAGCAATTTCGCCTGCCTTGAAATAAGGGGACAGTTAGTGTACAGCAATATTCCAGCCTAGAGAGCACAAGCGATTTGAAGAGAATCATCATGGGCTTGGAGTCCATAGATTTGAAGGTTCTCATTATCAATCCTATCATTTTCCTAGCAGATGAGGTAGATGCATTGCTGTGGTCTTTGAAGGCGAGATCCTCTGACATTATTTCTCCCAGGTCCTTCACATTACTTTTTTGCTCAATTGTATGGTTAGAACGTGTTGTATACCCTGAAACAGTTTTAATTTCCTCAAGTTTTCCATACATGAGTAGTTGAAATTTCTCTTCATTGAACTTCATGTTGTTTTGGGTGGCCAATTTGAAGATTTGGTTGATGTCCGCTTGGAGTCTTGCGGTGTCTTCGATGGAGGACACTATCATGGAATTTCGGGTGTCATCCGCAAATGAAGACACGGAGTTGTGACTTATATCTCTGTCTATGTCAAATATGAGGATGACGAATAGGATGGGAGAGAGTACTGTGCTTTGTGGAACAGAGCTTTTCACGGTAGCTGCCTTGGACTTTATTCTGTTTACTATTACTCGATGTGTTTTATATGTCAGGAAGTCATAGATCCATATACCAACTTTTCCTGTTATTCCTTTATCAAGCATTTTGTTCGCTATTACACCATGGTCACACCTGTCGAAGGCTTTTGCAAAGTCTGTGTATACTACATCTACATTTTTTTTATCCTCTGTAGCATCCAGGACCTTGTCATAGTGGTCCAGTAGTTGGGACAGGCAGGAGTGACCTCTCTAAACCCGTGTTGCCCTGGGTTGTGTAACTGATGGGTATCTCGGTGGTTGGCGATCTTGCTTCTTAGAACCCTTTTAAAGATTTTTATGATATGAGATGTTAGTGCTATCGGATCTGTAGTTCTTTGCAATTGCTTTACTGCCACCTTTGTGGAGTGGGGCTATGTCTATTGTTTTCAGTGAGTATGGATGACCCCTGTGTCCATGCTCCCTCTCCATAGAATGCTGAAGGCACGTAACAGGGGCTTCTTGCAGTTCTTGATGAACACGGAGCTCAGTGAGTCTGGGCCTGGGACAGAGTGCATGGGCATGTCATTTATTGGCTTTTCAAAGTCTTGTGGTGTTAAGATAATATCAGAGATTTTTGAGATGATCAAATTTTGGGTCTCGTTCATAAATTAATTTGGACTGTCCACCCTTAGTCTGGTAAACGGCTCGCTGAACACTGAGGTGTATTGGGACTTTAGTATCTCACTCATTTCTTTGCAGTCATCTGTGTATGTCCCATCCCGCCTCAGCAGGGACCCGATACTGGATGTTGTTTTTCCCTTAGATTTGGCATAAGAGAAAAAGTATTTTTTTTTTAATTTCCTTTATGGCTTTTAGTTCTTCCTGCGATTCTCATTATCTCTTGTGTAATTTCTTCAGCTAATGTTCGATATTTGCTATTTCATTGACCAGTGGCGCCCTTCATATTTCAGATATGGTGGGGTTAAATTCCAGAAGCGAACTGCAGGACCAGGTTGCAGCCTGTCCAGGTTTCTTTGTAGTCCTGTCTGCTCCTCATCCGATTTAATTCTCCTTAATAACTTCCCATCAACTGCAAACACTGACACTTCCGAGTCTATCCCTTCCAGCATATTATTCACATATGCCAGAAACAGCATCGGTCCTAGGACTGACCCCCTCGTCATGTACCATGACTCGCTGTTGCCTCCCTGTCAGGTATTCTCTGATACATTAAGGTGCCTTTCCAGTTATGTCTGCCTGATCTAGGTTTTGCACTAATCTCTTGTGTGGGATTGTGTCGAAAGCTTTCTTGCAGTCCAAGAAAATGTCATTTACCCACCCCTCTACCCCTCTATCTCTTGTCTTACTTTCGTTACCTTTTCATAAAACTCCAGTAGGTTTGTGACACAGGATTTCCTTACCCCGACACCGTTTGGTTGTCGTGTATAAGCTTATTCCTTTCAAGGTGTTCCACTACTCTCCTCCTGATAATCTTCTCCATGATTTGCATATTATACATGTCAGTGACACTAGTCTGTAGTTTATTGCCTCGTGGCTGCCTCCTTTCTGAAAAATTGGGACTACTTTTGCAGTCTTCCACTCCTCAAGCAGTTGTATTTACCTGTTTATGGTTGCAAGGATCTGGTCACGGCTCCTGACCCCGTCTCTTCACTGGTTGCTGCTAAGTTAACTTTCTCCCGGTTTCATAAGCTTTATATACCTCTTCTTACAGGAATGTATGAGTCCTGCCTCCACCACATCACTCTCCATACTGATTCACTTCCTGACAACTCTGTGCTCTGTGACTGAAAAAATACTTCCCAACGTCCCTGTGACTAATCAGAGGATTTAGCTTCCAATTGTTGCCCTTAGTTGCTGTGTCCCATCTCTGAAACATACTGTCCCTATTCATTTCGACAATTCCTCTTAGTGTTTTACATGTTGTTATCATGTCCCCCTATCCCTCCTGTACTTCAGTGTTGCCAGGTCGATTTCCCTTAACCTCTCCTCGTAGAATATGCCCCTTAGCTCTGGGACTAGTCTTGTTACAAACCTTTGCACTTTCCCTAATTTCTTGACGTGCTTGACCAGGTGGGGGTTCCAAACTGGTGCTACATACTCCAATAAGGGCCTGATGTACCCGGTGTACAGAGTCTTGAACGATTGCTTACTGAGGTTTCGGAGAGCTACTCTTTGGTTTGCCAGGCGCACATATACTGCAGCAGTTTTCTGGTTGAAGTGCGCTTCAGGAAATATGATCGGTATTGTACTCGCTCCGAGATCCTTTAACTTGATTGAGGTTTGCAGTCTATGGCCCCCTAGCCTGTGTGTGTGTGTGTGTACTCACCTAGTTGAGGTTGCAAGGGTCGAGTCCAAGCTCCTGGCCCCGCCTCTTCACTGGTCGTTACTAGGTCACTCTCCCGGAACCTTGAGCTTTATCATACCTCTGCTTAAAGCTATGTATGGATCCTGCCTTCACTACATCGCTTCCCAAACTATTCCACTTTCTGACTACTCTGTGGCTGAAGAAATACTTCCTAACATCCCTGTGATTCATCTGTGTCTTCAACTTCCAACTGTGTCCCCTTGTTGCTGTGTCCCATCTCTGGAACATCCTGTCTTTGTCCACCTTGTCACTTCCTCTCAGTATTTTGTATGTCGTTATCATGTCCCCCCTATCTCTCCTGTCCTCCAGTGTCGTCAGGTTGATTTCCCTTAACCTCTCCTCGAAGGGCATACCCCTTAACTCTGGGACTAGTCTTGTTGCAAACCTTTGCACTTTCAATAGTTTCTTTACGTGCTTGGCTAGGTGAGGGTTCCAAACTGGTGCCGCATACTCCAATATGGGCCTAACGTACACGGTGTACAGGGTCCTGAACGATTCCTTATTAAGATGTCGGAATGCTTTTCTGAGGTTTGCCAGGCGCCCATATGCTGCAGCAGTTATTTGGTTGATATGCACTTCAGGAGATGTGCCTGGTATTATACTCACCCCAAGATCTTTTTCCTTGAGTGAGGTTTGCAGTCTCTGGTCCCCAAGACTGTACTCCGTCTGCGGTCTTCTTTGCCCTTCCCCCAATCTTCATGACTTTGCACTTGGTGGGGTTGAACTCCAGGAGCCAATTGTGTGTGTGTGTGTGTGTGTGTGTGTGTGTGTGTGTGTGTGTGTGTGTGTGTGTGTGTGTGTGTGTGTGTGTGTGTGTGTGTGTGTGTGTGTGTGTGTGTTTGTTTGTGTGTGTGTGTGTCTGAGTGTGTGTGTGTGTGTGTGTGTGTGTGTGTGTGTGTGTGTGTGTGTGTGTGTGTGTGTGTGTGTGTGTGTGTGTGTGTGTGTCTGAGTGTGTGTGTGTGTGTGTGTGTGTGTGTGTGTGTGTGTGTGTGTGTGTCTGTGTGTGTGTGTGGTGTGCGTGTGTGTCTGAGTGTGTGTGTGTGTGTGTGCGTGTGTGTGTGTGTGTGTGTGTGTGTGTGTGTGTGTGTGTGTGTGTGTGTGTGTGTGTGTGTGTGTGTGTCTGAGTGTGTGTGTGTGTCTGAGTGTGTGTGTGTGTGTGTGTGTGTGTGTGTGTGTGTGTGTGTGTGTGTGTGTGTGTCTGAGTGTGTGTGTGTGTCTGAGTGTGTGTGTGTGTGTGTGTGTGTGTGTGTGTGTGTGTGTGTGTGTGAGTGTGGGTGTGTGGTGTGTGTGTGTGTCTGAGTGTGTGTGTGTGTGTGTGCGTGTGTGTCTGAGTGTGTGTGTGTGTGTGTGTGTGTGTGTGTGTGTGTGTGTGTGTGCGCGCGTGTGTGTGTGTGTGTGTGTGTGTGTGTGTGTGTGTGTGTGTGTGTGTGTGTGTGTGTGTGTGTGTGTGTGTGTCTGAGTGTGTGTGTGTGTGTGTGTGTGTGTGTGTGTGTGTGTGTGTGTGTGTGTGTGTGTGTGTGTGTGTGCGTGTATGTGTGTGTGTGTGTGTGGGAGCAAGAAATCGTTATGGGTGGAGGTGGACTCTTAACTTACTGTAGCTCCAGTCAAGAATGTCTTAGAGTTCCTCAGAAGGAAAATTCAACACTATGAACAATAATTCAATATCCATAAAAATCATCGATCATAAACCACTTTACCATCTTCCAATACATTCTAATTTAAATGAAAGTTTTTTTTCAAGTAGAAGTATAACTGAAGTATTGGCAGTACTCTGCTCCCTGTCTTACCCAGTCTTGACTTACAACATCTAGAGAAAAATCTACTGCAGGAAATTATATCATCAGCGGTGATCTGTAACGTGAAAACCAAAAAAAAAAAAAAGAAAAAAGAAAGCAGAAATTACTTTTTCCCCAGCCCAGTTAAATTGTTAATAACTAATCAACAGAAATTACTTGTCGTTGTCTCACAATTAGAACAAATATGTGTTGCGTCTGGGTCTTGCAACATCTCAACTCTTCTAAAAAATGAAACAAACACTTGAGCAACGTTTCAAAAATTTATCAAAAAAATCTTTTATTTCCCGCAGTGAGGATTCCCAAATATTGTACAAGTCTCGTTCATCATATTGTCGGTGGTCTAAATCATTTACATCATATCTTGTAATCAAATATTACTATGGAAGCGTAATATTTAATTACGTAGTAAAAGCGGAACACCTGTGTTAACTTGTTACTGACTCCTAAAGCGTACACAACATATTATGTCTAAGGGCATTTATATTATTTAAAATAGAAAAACCTGTCATATTAAATGTGGAACGTTAATTAGTCAATAATTTATTATAAGGAAGGACACAAAAATTCACTTATACAATATAATATATATTAAGAGTAAAGTAATATATACAACGTACACTACACTACACACTACATCACCTTCACTCACTCACATCAGCTCACTAGCACACTGCTACTAGTGAGTCAGACAAAAATATAGAAACATTCATAAACAGTGAGGCTCCATGACACACACACACACACATATAAACACACACACACACACACCTTTCTTCTGCAGGCTAGTCAACCTGCAGGCTACTCAACCTGCAGGCCACTCAACCTGTAGGCCACTCAACCTGTAGGCTACTCAACCTGCAAGCTACTCAACCTGTAGGCTGCTCAGCCTGTGGGCTGAACGAGTTCTCTCCCAAAAACTTACATAGGCCTCTGCACACTAGGGTCTTGGAGGTAAACATGAGAGAACTTAAACACAAATAAAATTATCTATAGTATAAACTAAAAAATAACTCAACAACTCGCCTACTCATACAACTACAACTTGCTCTATCTGTGGTGCTTCACCTACTGAATAAAACACTCGTCCTGGCCACTCTGACCAGTAACACTACGCGTCCAGTTTCAGTATAAATCCAGGAATATGACATGTATCTGGAGCGCTTTTTTTTTTTTCGTAAAATATTCTCTACAATACGCTGCGTAATGCCCGTCTAAAAGGAAAACAAGAAATAATACAGAAACATTAAACACCCAATATACATACATACACACACACACACACACACACACACAAACAGACTGGGAGGCAGAGCTTACGAGAAGGAAGGGGGAGTGGGGGAGAAGGCTGGAAGAGAAAATGGAAGAGAAAATAGCTGAGAACAATAAATGGAAGTTACAAGTCACAGTAGCAGAAGCTAAGATACAAAACTTAGTAGAAGAACTATATAGTCTGAAACAGCCTAAATATCCAAGGACAGTACAGCCACGGCATCAAGAACTGCTACATCAGTCACAGATGAAGGGACTGCAGGGTGCAAAGGAGCTACACCGTATGCGCTGACTCTACCAGACCCAAGTGGGGCCTGGGAAAAGACAGGGAGACAATCAGGGACACAAGAAGGGAACAAAGTCAATGAAGGAGCTAAGCTATACATAGAGGCTCTAACAGACAACTACCGTGTCCAGGAACAGGTAAGCACAGGGACACCGGTTAGGGAAGAGAAAGTAAGAACAGACACGTCAATGGCAGGAACTAGTTCGTCTCAGAGGATGCTCAGGGAAGCACAGTAGAAGGACTAAAGGGAAGGGGCAGTTTTTGTCTATGGGCTCCAAGAAGTAGAAGGGGAAACTTATGAAGCTAGAAAACAGGAGGAAAAAAATGACTGAAATCATCATGAAAGCAATAGGAGAAGATGACATGACCCAGCTGGCAAATTTTCAGAGAATTGGGTGGTTTGCGAGAGGAAAAAAGCGACCAATCAAAGTTATTTTCAAGGCAGAGTTAGCCTGAAACCGGATCCTACAGGAGAAAGCGCATCTAAAGGACACACCAGAGTACCAGAGCGTGTACCTCGACCGAGACAGAACACAAGAAGAAAGGATGATACTGAAAGAGAGGGTGCAGTGTCGCAAGGTGGAATGGGAGGCAAGGAAGGAGGGATGCAAGAGAAACCAGACCCAGGTAGAACAACAAACACAACCTCCTCCAGTACCACCCACAGAAGGAAACCAACCATGGCAACCCTAATGCAATGAAACAACCAAATCCAAAACCCACACACTGTACCCTCTATCCCCATCCCCCCACCACAATCCCCACCCCCACTGTATCCCCCATAGGTTCTCTGCCCCGGTCCCCCTCACCACAACCCCCATCCCCACTGCAACCCCCATAGGCCCTCTGTCTGCACCCCACACACAACAGACCCCACCCCCACAGCAACCCCCTATAGGCCCCTGCCAGGGCACCTGCTCCCCCAAACCCACCATTCTCCCCAGACCACAGTTATAGAAAGGAAATTGAAGGTTTGGTACACAAACACAGATGGAATAACGAATGAATATGAAGAGTGGCATGAAAGAATCAAGATGTCCCCAGACATCATAGCAGTCGCAGAAACAAAACTCACTGGGACAATAACAGATGCAATCTTCCCACCCAGATATCAGATCCTGAGGAAGGATAGACGGAACAGAGGGGAAGGTGGGGTTGCACTGCTCATTAAAAACCGATGGGGTTATCAGGAAATGGAAGGAATGGACGAGACTGGGGAAAGGGATAGCACAGTAGGTACAGTTCAGTCAGGGGAACATAAGACAGTCATTGTAGTGATATATAATCCACCACAGAACTGCAGAAGGCCGAGAGAGGAATATGGTGAGTGCAACAGAGCAATGGTAGACACACTAGCTGAGGTGGCAAGAAGAGCTCACTTGAGTAGAGCAAAGTTACTTGTTATTGGAAACTTCAACCACAGGGAGATTGATTGGGAAAACCTTGAGGCACATGAGGGTCCTGAAACATGGAGAGCCAAGATGATGGATGTGGTATTGGAAAACCTCATGCACCAACATATTAAGGACACTACCAGAGAGAGAGGGGAAGATGAACCAGCAAGATTGGACTTTGTGTTCACCCTGAGTAGCTCAGACATCGAGGACATCACATATGAAAGGCCCCTTAGAGATAGCAACCATGTGGTTCTGAGCTTTGAGTGCATCATAGAGCTACAAGTGGAGAGAGGCAACAGGAGTAGAAAGGGAAAAGCCAAACAATAAAAGGGGGGACTATATAAGTTTGAGGACCTTCCTGCAAGAGGTTCAATAAACAAAATGATGGACTATGTAACAACAAAATGTAAGGAGGCAGAGGAAAGGTTTGTTCCCAGGGGTAACAGAAATAATGAGAAGAACAGAATGAGCCCTTGATTTACCTGAGATGTATGGAGGCAAAAACTAAGTGCACTAGAGAATGGAAAAATTACAGAAGGCAAAGGACCCAGGAAATGAAAACATTAGTCGATAAGCCAGAAACGAGTATGCACAGATAAGGAGGGAGGCCCAGCAACAGTACGGAAAGGATATAGCAACGAAAGTAAAGTCTGACCCGAAACTGCTTTCCAGCCACATCAGTAGGAACAGAATAGTCAAGGACCAGGTAATCAGGATGAGGAAAGAAGGTGAGCAGCTCACAAGAAATGACCAAGAAGTGTGTGAGGAGCTCATCACGAGATTTCAGGAAGTATTTGCAGTGGAGACAGAAGGGACACTGGAAAGACAAAACAGAGGGGTACACCAACAAGAGATATACCAAAAAGTGTTGGATGAAATACACACAACCGAGGAGGAGGTGAAGACGCTTCTAAGTGATACCTCAAAGGCGGTGAGACCGGACATCTCTCTGTGGATCCTTAGAGAGGGAGCAGAGTTACTGTGTGTGCCACTACCCACAATCTTCAACACATCCCTTGAAACTGGGCAACTACCTGAGGTATGGAAGACAGGAAATGGGATCCCCATCTTTAAGAAAGGGGACAGAATCGAAGCACTAAACTATAGACAAGTGTCACTGACTTGTATAGCTTGCAAAATCAAAGAGAAGATTATCAGGAGGAGAGTGGTGAAGCACCTGGAACGGAACAAGGATACAAACGACAGCCAGCACGGATTCATGGAAGGCAAATCCTGTATCACAAACCTACTGGAGTTTTATGACAAGGTAACTGAAGTAAGACATGAGAGGGAGGGGTCGGTCGATTGCATTTTCTTGGACTGCAAGAAGGCCTTCGACACAGTTCCTCACAAGAGATTAGTGCAGAAGCTAGAGGTATGATATGTGAATGACATGATGGAAGGGATAGACTTAGAGGTCTCCCTGTTCACAGATGATGTGAAGTTAATGAGGGCAATTAAATCAGATGAGGATGAGGCAGGACTACAAAGAGACCTGGAAAGGCTGGACACCTGGTCCAGCAACTGGCTTCTCGAATTCAACCCCACGAAATGCAAAGTCATGAAGATCGGAGAAGTGCAAAGAAGACTGCAGACAGAGTATAGGCTAGGTGAACAAAGACTGCAAACCTCGCTCAAGGAGAAAGATCTTGGGGTGAGTATAACACCGAGCACGTCTCCAGAAGCACACATCAACCAGATAACTGCTGCAGCATATGGGTGCCTGGCAAACCTGAGATTAGCAAGGAAGGAATCTTTCAAGACACGGTACACCGGGTACGTCAGGCCCATACTGGAGTATGCAGCACCAGTTTGGAATCCGCACCGGGTCAAGCACGTTAAGAAATTAGAGAAAGTGCAAAGGTTTGCGACAAGGTTAGTTCCAGAGCTAAGGGGAATGTCCTACTAAGAAAGGTTAAGGGAAATCGGCCTGACGAAACTGGAGGACAGGAGGGTTAGGGGAGACATGATAATGACATTCGAAATACTGCGTGAAATAAGCAAGGTGGACAGAGACAAGATGTTCTAGTGAAGGGACACAGAAACGAGGGGTCACACTTGGAAGTTGAATATTCAGATGAGTCACAGGGATGTTAGGGAGCATTTCTTCTGTCACAGAGTGGTTAGGAAGTGGAACAGCCTGGCGAGTGATGTAGTGGAGGCAGGAACCATACATAGCTTTAAGACGAGGTATGATAAAGCTCAGGGAGCAGGGAGAGTGAGGACCTAGTAGCGTTCAGTGAAGAGGTGGGGGCAGGAGCTAAGTCTCGACCCCTGTAACCACAATTAAGTAAGTACTCACACACACACACACACACACACACACACACACACACACACACACACACACACACACACACACTCACATACACACACACACACACACACACACACACACACACACACACACACACACACACACACACACTCACACACGCACACAGACACGCACACCCACTCACACACACGCACACACACACACACACACACACACACACACACACACACACACACACACACACACACACACACACACACACACACGCAGATGGTGTGAAGTTAATGAGGAGAATTACATCAGATGAGGATCAGGCAGGACTTCAAAGAGACCTGGACAGACTGGACACCTGGTCCAGCAACTGGCTCCTCGAATTTAACCCCGCCAAATGCAAAGTCATGAAGATCGGGGAAGGGCACAGAAGACCGCAGACGAAGTATAGGCTAGGTGGCCAAAGACTGCAAACCTCGCTTAAGGAGAAAGATTTTTTGGTGAGTATAACACCGAGCATGTCTCCAGAAGCACACATCAACCAGATAACTGCTGCAGCATATGGGCGCCTGGCAAACCAGAGAACAGCGTTCCGATACCTTAGTAAGGAATCGTTTAATACACCTTACACCATGTACGTCAGGCCCATACTGGAGTATGCAGCACTTGTTTGGAACCTGCACTTGATCAAGTACGTCAAGAAATTAGAGAAAGTGCCAAGGTTAGCGACAAGGTTAGTTCCAGAGCTAAGGGGAATGTCCTATGAAGAAAGGTTAAGGGAAATCGGCCTGACGACACTGGAGGACAGGAGGGTTAGGGAAGACATGATAACGACATATAAAATACTGCGCGGAATAGACAAGGTGGAGAAAGACAGGATGTTCCAGGGAGGGGACACAGAAACAAGAGGTCACAATTGGAAGTTGAAGACTCAGATGAATCAAAGGGATGTTAGGAAGTATTTCTTCGGCCATAGAGTTGTCAGGCAGTGGAATAGTTTTAAGACGAGGTTTGATAAAGCTAATGGAGCAGGGAGAGAGAGGACCCAGTAGCAACCAGCGAAGAGGCGTGGCCAGGAGCTAAGACTCGACTCCTGCAACCACAAATAGGTGAGTACAAATAGGTGAGCGCACACACACACACACACACACACACACACACACACACACACACACACACACACACACACACACATGGGTATTGAGAGAGGGAGCAGAGGCACTATGTGTACCCCTAACAACAATATTCAATACATCTATCGAAACAGGGAGATTGCCTGAGGCATGGAAGACAGCAAATGTAGTCCCAATCTTTAAAAAAGGAGACAGACATGAAGCATTAAACTACAGACCAGTGTCACTGACATGTATAGTATGCAAAATCATGGAGAAGATTATCAGGAGAAGAGTGGTGGAACACCTAGAAAGGAACGATCTCATCAACAGCAGCCAACATGGTTTCAGGGACGGGAAATCCTGTGTCACAAACCTACTGGAGTTCTATGACATGGTGACAGCAGTAAGACAAGAGAGAGAGGGGTGGGTGGATTGCATTTTCTTGGACTGCAAGAAGGCGTTTGACACAGTTCCACACAAGAGATTGGTGCAAAAACTGGAGGACCAAGCAGGGATAACAGGGAAGGCACTACAATGGATCAGGGAATACTTGTCAGGAAGACAGCAGCGAGTCATGGTACGTGGCGAGGTGTCAGAGTGGGCACCTGTGACCAGCGGGGTCCCGCAGGGGTCAGTCCTAGGACCAGTGCTGTTTCTGGTATTTGTGAACGACATGACGGAAGGAATAGACTCTGAGGTGTCCCTGTTTGCAGATGACGTGAAGTTGATGAGAAGAATTCACTCGATCGAAGACCAGGCAGAACTACAAAGGGATCTGGACAGGCTGCAGACCTGGTCCAGCAATTGGCTCCTGGAGTTCAATCCAACCAAGTGCAAAGTCATGAAGATTGGGGAAGGGCAAAGAAGGCCGCAGACGGAGTACAGTCTAGGGGGTCAGAGACTACAAACCTCACTCAAGGAAAAAGATCTTGGGGTGAGTATAACACCAGGCACATCTCCTGAAGCGCACATCAACCAAATAACTGCTGCAGCATATGGGCGCCTAGCAAACCTCAGAACAGCATTCCGACATCTTAATAAGGAATCATTCAGGACCCTGTACACCGTGTACGTTAGGCCCATATTGGAGTATGCGGCACCAGTTTGGAACCCACACCTAGCCAAGCACGTGAAGAAACTAGAGAAACTGCAAAGGTTTACAACAAGACTAGTCCCAGAGCTAAGAGGTATGTCCTACGAGGAGAGGTTAAGGGAAATCAACCTGACGACACTGAAGGACAGGAGTGATAGGGGGGACATGATAACGACATACAAAATACTGAGAGGAATTGACAAGGTGGACAAAGACAGGATGTTCCAGAGATTGGACACAGTAACAAGGGGGCACAGTTGGAAGCTGAAGACACAGATGAATCACAGGGATGTTAGGAAGTATTTCTTCAGCCACAGAGTAGTCAGTAAGTGGAATAGTTTGGGAAGCGATGTAGTGGAGGCAGGATCCATACATAGCTTTAAGCAGAGGTATGATAAAGCTCACGGCTCAGGGAGAGTGACCTAGTAGCGATCAGTGAAGAGGCGGGGCCAGGAGCTCGGACTCGACCCCTGCAACCTCAACTAGGTGAGGTGAGTACACACACACACACACACACACACACACAAAGAAAAGGATCTTGGGGTGAGTATAAAACTGGGCACACAGAGAAAGTGCTAATGTTTGGAACAAGACTGGTCTCGGAGCCAAGGGTCATGTCCTACGAGGAGAGGTTAAAGGAAATCGACCTGACGACACTGGAGGCCAGGAGAGATAGGGGGATTTAATAATGGCATAAAATACTGAGAGGAATCGACAAGGTGGACAGAGACAGGATATTCCAGAGATGGGACACAGCAACAAAGGGTCACAGTCGAAAGCTGAAGACTCAGATGAATCACAGTGATGTTACGAAATATTTCTTCAGTCAATGAGTTGTCAAGAAGTGGAATAGTGTGGGAAGTGATGTAGTGGAGGCAGGATCCTTACATAGTTTTAAGAAGAGGTAATATAAAGCTCATGGAGAAGGGAGAGTGACCTAGTAGCGACCATTGAAGAGGCTTCAGGGAGAACCTTGAGTTTTCCCTGAAGCAAGTTTATTCAGAGAGATAGAGAGAGAGAGAGAGATCACAGTCAGCAGGATTCGATGCTGCTACTCGCACACGGGCAAGATTCCCAGGCAGCGCTCTTTTCCACACAGCCTCAAATGCCGCAAAAGTTTTGCAGCCTGGTTCACAACCCATGTTTCTTTCCCAGCCCGGGCACGTCAGTCAGCCTTAAGCATGGATTCAAGCTGTTTCAGTCTCTTCCTGTATGTTCTGACCTCTCAAGAGCGTTGGGCAAGAAACATGGTTTGTGAACCAGACTACTCAACTTCTGAGGCATTTGTGGCTGGGTCTATTGGTAATCCCCTTTATGTATGCTGGGAGACAAATGAACAGCCTTAGGCCCCTTACACTTACTGTGTTGTCTCTCAGTGTACTCGTGGCGCCCCTGGTTTTCATCGGGGAAATGTTGCATCTCCTGCCGAGTCTTTTCCTTTCATAGAGAGTGATTTTCGTGTGCAGGTTTGGTGCCAATCCCTCCAGGACCTTCCAAGTGTATATTATCATGTATTTCTCTCGTCTGCGTTCCAGGGAATACAAATCAAGGAACTTCAACCGTTCCCAGTAATTTAGATGTCTTATCGTACTTATGTGTGCCTTGAAAGTGCTTTGTACGCTCTCCAAGTCGGCAATGTCGCCAGCCTTGAGGGAGGCCGTTAGTGTACAGCAGTATTCCAGCCTAGAGAGCACAAGCGAATCATCATGGGCTTGGCATCCCTAATTTTGAAGGTTCTCATTATCCATCCTATCATTTTCATAGAGGATGAGGTAGATACATTGTTTTGGTCTTTGAAGGCGAGGTCCTCTGACATTATCGCCCCCAGGTCTATTGTATGGTTAGAATTTGTGGAATACCCTGACACATTTTAAATTTCTCCAAGTTTCCCATATCTGAGTAGTTGAAATTTCTCTTCATAGAACTTCATATTGTTTTGGGTGGACAATTTGAAGATTTGGTTGATGTCCGCTTGGAGTCTCGCAGTGTCTTCGATGGAGGTCACTGCCATGGTGATCCGGGTGTCATCCGGAAAGGAAGACACGGAGCTATGGCTTACATCTCTATGTCAGAAATGAGGATGAGGAATAGAATGGGAGCGAGTACTGTGCCTTGTGGAACAGAGGACTGCGATCTTTCTCTGTATATACCATCTTGTTTCTGCGTGGTGCACTGATATATATATATATATATATATATATATATATATATATATATATATATATATATATATATATATATATATATATATATATAAAATAAGATCACAGTAAACAGGTGATTTCAGAATATGCAAAACAACCACTGTCAAAGAACAGAGAAATTCCATTAAGTTTCTTATCGGAAGAACTCGTTAATTATGATTTACCATTGCAAGTTCTACTATCATTAAACTTATTAAACTTTGCATTGTTGATGCAAAATTTGTATTTAATGATAAGTTTTACACTCAGAAGTTTGGTATGGAAATGGGAAATCCTCTTTTACCTGTTCTTAGTAACCTATACATGGAATTTTTTGAAACAAAGTTGCTTAACACAATCCTCCCTAATAGAGCTAAATGGTTCAGATATGTTGATGATATTTTGTGTTTTATGCCCAAAAATGTAGATATACACCTTTTTCTTGGAAAATTAAATAGCTTAGCCCATTCTATAAACTTTACTGTTGAGCTTGAAGAAAATAACTCATTGCCTTTTCTAGATGTTTTAATTATTAAGGGCAATAATGATTTCAAATATAAAATTTACATAAAACCTACAAATAACTGTTCCTATGTCCACTATTATTCTTCACATCAAGATAGAGTTAAACTGTCTGTTTTCTCATCAATGTTTTTGAGAGCTTTACGTATTTGTAGTCCAGAGTTCGTAGATGAGGAAATATCCAAAATTTATGAAATAGGTAATGATTTGAAATACCCACGAAACGTAATTGATAAATCTTTTAAAAATGCTAGAAATACTTTTTACGATCCAAAAACGGACAACCAGCCTTATTCAACTAAAAATATGTTGGTTCTCCCTTACCATGAAAACTTGATATGCCTTCTCTTCTTAAGACTTTTAATATCAAAGTTGTATTTAAAAATCTTGATACAGCAATAAAACTTTTGATAAAGAATTCCCCCCAAAATGCTGACGGATGTGTGTTGCGAATAAGAAATTTTTTAAAGAACTTCAGAGTGTGGCCTGTTACCATTTATTTCTTATGCAACAAGATTTTTGGATCCGAGTTATTTAAAGTTTTAGAGTCTAGGGGAAATAATTTCAACTGGGAAGCTCCATAGAATAATATTCAAATTTATTAAAGTATTTAAATACAATACTTTATCTTCTTTTTGTAGTTAATGTAACTTAATACTTTGTACAATAAATTTACCCTATGCATTTAGTTCAAAATCATGGAAATGTCTCATTAATAAGGAAGTTTAATTATTCTTCCTGTATCTAAGTCCTCATTAATATTTACGTCTCTTTCTTAACAAGACTGTAAACTCAAAATACGAAAGGTACAAGATTTAACAAGACCTTTGAATCTGGCCGTAAAGTAACTATGGATTACTGAACTGACCAAGAATATAAATATCAAAAGAGTCTTTCAAAGTAATGAGGAACAAATTGAGTCAGCTCTATAGTCCAATTCTCAAAACCATTCAACTGTACACCGTAAGAGCCAATATACGATCAGTTGTCAGGGCTAGAGCAGGGAGCAGACTGACTACTTGCCAGTCTGTTGACGTGTCGTCAGGTTGGATCAGCTGAACCACGTCAGCCAGCCGGACATAAACAATTGAACAATTCACCGGATGGTTCCGAGACTTAAACTCTATATACACAAGAAATTCTACCTAACCATAATAGTAAAATAATAGTGATAATAGTAAAAAATAGTAATAATACCAAAATAGTGATAATAACAATATAGTGATAATAGTGATAATAATGATAATAGTGATAATAACGATAATAGCGATAATAACAATAATACCATGGTATTTTTCATATATTAACAGATAATAATATAAGGCCGAAAGTCTCTATTTTAGCTATAAACGGAGACTTTCGCGCTATAATATTAAGTGATGAACATATTCTGTTACAATATTTAAATAACACAGGATGACCAATTTCAAAGATATAACAATGTGTCTATAAGATTCCTTGTAAAATTTGCGATAAAGTTTATTACGGTCAAACTGGTAAAAAAGATTAAAACAACATAAATATAGCATTAGAACTGGACAAGATTCCAATGCTCTATTTATTCATGTGAGAAATTTTAACCATCCAATTGATTTTCAAAAAGTTGAGAAAGTTGTATCAAGCAAGTCCATGGTCGACAGGAATATAATTGAATCTTGTTTCATAAAAAGCAGTTTTGAAAATAATATGAATATTTCCTTTGGTTTATACAAATTAGATCCATTTATAATTAATAGAATTTGGGAAGAATTAAATGATACATTGGACAAATAATAAATTTTAAAATTCTTAATTCTATGGTAGAATAGTTTGTTGGTGGGTTGTGTGAAGGACCTGTCTAGTTGGGCCAGCAGGCATGCTGCAGTGTTCTCTTGCTTATGAGTCGCGTGTGAGGTTTTGGTTTGTTGTGAGATGTGATAGTGAGGAGTGAGCTAGACCCTTTATATGCCTTCCTTTGATGCATTACTTTCATTGTTCCTTGATAATGTGAGTAGTCACGAAAGCGCTTGAAATTTCTCTATTCTTTCACAGTGGTTGTTTTGCATATATATATATATATATATATATATATATATATATATATATATATATATATATATATATATATATATATATATATATATATATATATATATTATATATATATATATATGAAACATGCAGAAAAATTGATAAACGGGTTTAGCAAAGCTTTTAGCCAGCATACAATATTTACCAGGTCAGATACGAAATTTTTTTCTACATTTTGTGTTATAGGTGAACTGTTGTGGCGAGTGTTGTCATGAGAGACGCTGTGGACGACCCAGCTGGTCTCCACTGTGTGTTAAACAATTATGAAATTTTATATGTGAAGATTGGATGATGAATCTCGAAAAATATCCATCGAGTGTACTTGATCACAGTACTTGATCACAGAACTATGTGGAGTACAGTACTAAAAACAGAGATAACTAGAAAGTACTTGATCACAGACAACAAGAGTTTGGTACTTGATCACAGACATAACTCGAGTATAGTGCTTGATCACAGACATAACTAGAGTGAAGTATTTGATCACAAACATATCTGGAATACAGTACTTAACCGCAGACATAACTGGAAACCAGTACTTGATCACAGATATAACTGGAGACCAGTACTCTATCAGAGACGTAACTGAAGAACAGTACTTGATCACAGACGTAACTGGAGACCAGTACTCTATCAGAGACGTAACTGAAGACCAGTACTTGATCACAGACGTAACTGGAGACCAGTACTCTATCAGAGACGTAACTGAAGACAAGTACTTGATCACAGACGTAACTGGAGACCAGTACTTGATCACAGATATAACTGGAGTACAGTATTTGATCACAGACGTAACTGGAGTACAGTATTTGATAACAGATATAACTGGAGTACAGTACTTGATCACAGACATAACTGAAGAACAGTACTTGATCACAGACGTAACTGAAGAACAGTACTTGATCACAGACGTAACTGGAGTACAGTACTTGATCACAGACGTAACTGGAGTACAGTATTTGATCACAGATATAACTGGAGTACAGTACTTGATCACAGACGTAACTGGAGTACAGTACTTGATCACAGACGTAACTGGAGTACAGTACTTGATCACAGACGTAACTGGAGTACAGTACTTGATCACAGACGTAACTGGAGTACAGTACTTGATCACAGATATAACTAGAGTACAGTACTTGATCACAGACGTAAATGAAGACCAGCACTTGATCACAGATATAACTGGAGTACAGTATTTGATCACAGACGTAACTGGAGTACAGTACTTGATCACAGACATAACTGGAGTACAGTACTTGATCACAGACGTAACTGGAGTACAGTACTTGATCACAGATATAACTAGAGTACAGTACTTGATCACAGACGTAACTGGAGTACAGTACTTGATCACAGACGTGACTGGAGTACAGTACTTGATCACAGATATAACTAGAGTACAGTACTTGATCACAGACGTAACTGGAGTACAGTACTTGATCGCAGATATAACTAGAGTACAGTACTTGATCACAGACGTAACTGGAGTACAGTACTTGATCACAGATATAACTGGAGTACAGTACCTGATCACAGACGTAACTGGAGTGCAGTACTTGATCAAAGACGTAACTGGAGTACAGTACTTGATCACAGACGTAACTGGAGACCAGTACTCGATCAGAGACGCATCTTAAGACCAGTACTTGATCACAGACGTAACTGGAGTACAGTACTTGATCACAGACGTAACTGGAGTACAGTACTTGATCACAGACGTAACTGGAGTACAGTACTTGATCACAGACATAACTAAAGACCAGTACTTGATCACAGACGTAACTGGAGTACAGTACTTGATCACAGACATAACTGGAGTACAGTACTTGATCACAGACGTAACTGAGGACCAGTACTTGATAACAGACATAACTAAAGACCAGTACTTGATCACAGACGTAACTGGAGTACAGTACTTGATCACAGACGTAACTGGAGTACAGTACTTGATCACAGACGCAACTGGAGTACAGTACTTGATCACAGATATAACTAGAGTACAGTACTTGATCACAGACGTAACTGGAGTACAGTACTTGATCACAGACCTAACTAGAGTACAGTACTTAATAACAGACATAACTAGAGCACAGTACTTGATCACAGACATAACTAGAGTACAGTACTTAATCACAGACATAACTAGAGTACAGTACTTAATCACAGACATAACTAAAGACCAGTACTTGATCACAGACGTAACTGAAGACCAGTACTTGATCACAGACGTAACTGGAGTACAGTACTTGATCACAGACGTAACTAGACTACAGTACTTGATCACAGACATAACTAGAGTACAGTACTTGATCACAGACGTAACTGGAGTACAGTACTTGATCACAGACGTAACTAGACTACAGTACTTGATCACACACATAACTAGAGTACAGTACTTGATCACAGACGTAACTGGAGTACAGTACTTGATCACAGACATAACTAGAGTACAGTACTTGATCTCATACGTAATTTGAGTACAGTAGTTGATCACAGACATAACTGGAATTAAGTACTTAGACATTAAAACCAATGAATTGTTATGTGTTGATGTCTATCTCAAAGTATCTGACACCCCCAACAAGCTTGGTGTTGTTACATGGTGTGAATCTTTCTTATATGTGACACCCCACTCAACTTGGTGTTGGTACACCGTGTGAATCTTCACTGTACGTGGCTCCCCACTCAACTTAGTGTTGGTACACCGTGTGAATCTTCACTGTACGTGGCTCCCCACTCAACTTAGTGTTGGTACACCGTGTGAATCTTCACTGTACGTGGCTCCCCACCCAACTTGGTGTTGGTACACTGTGTGAATCTTCACTGTACGTGGCTCCCCACTCAACTTAGTGTTGGTACACCGTGTGAATCTTCACTGTACGTGGCTCCCCACTCAACTTAGTGTTGGTACAATCTTCACTGTACGTGGCTCCCCACTCATTAGTGTTGGTACTTCACTGTACGTGGCTCCCCACTCAACTTAGTGTTGGTACACCGTGTGAATCTTCACTGTACGTGGCTCCCCACTCAACTTAGGTGTTGGTACACCGTGTGAATCTTCACTGTACGTGGCTCCCCACTCAACTTAGTGTTGGTACACCGTGTGAATCTTCACTGTACGTGGCTCCCCACTCAACTTAGTGTTGGTACACCGTGTGAATCTTCACTGTACGTGGCTCCCCACTCAACTTAGTGTTGGTACACCGTGTGAATCTTCACTGTACGTGGCTCCCCACTCAACTTAGTGTTGGTACACCGTGTGAATCTTCACTGTACGTGGCTCCCCACTCAACTTAGTGTTGGTACACCGTGTGAATCTTCACTGTACGTGGCTCCCCACTCAACTTAGTGTTGGTACACCGTGTGAATCTTCACTGTACGTGGCTCCCCACTCAACTTGGTGTTGGTACACCGTGTGAATCTTCACTGTACGTGGCTCCCCACTCAACTTGGTGTTGGTACACCGTGTGAATCTTCACTGTACGTGGCTCCCCACTCAACTTAGTGTTGGTACACCGTGTGAATCTTCACTGTACGTGGCTCCCCACTCAACTTAGTGTTGGTACACCGTGTGAATCTTCACTGTACGTGGCTCCCCACTCAACTTGGTGTTGGTACACCGTGTGAATCTTCACTGTACGTGACTCCCCACTCAACTTGGTGTTGGTACACCGTGTGAATCTTCACTGTACGTGACTCCCCACTCAACTTGGTGTTGGTACACCGTGTGAATCTTCACTGTACGTGACTCCCCACTCAACTTGGTGTTGGTACACCGTGTGAATCTTCACTGTACGTGGCTCCCCACCCAACTTGGTGTTGGTACACCGTGTGAATCTTCACTGTACGTGGCTCCCCACTCAACTTGGTGTTGGTACACCGTGTGAATCTTCACTGTACGTGGCTCCCCACTCAACTTGGTGTTGGTACACCGTGTGAATCTTCACTGTACGTGGCTCCCCACTCAACTTGGTGTTGGTACACCGTGTGAATCTTCACTGTACGTGACTCCCCACTCAACTTGGTGTTGGTACACCGTGTGAATCTTCACTGTACGTGACTCCCCACTCAACTTGGTGTTGGTACACCGTGTGAATCTTCACTGTACGTGACTCCCCACTCAACTTGGTGTTGGTACACCGTGTGAATCTTCACTGTACGTGGCTCCCCACTCAACTTGGTGTTGGTACACCGTGTGAATCTTCACTGTACGTGGCTCCCCACTCAACTTGGTGTTGGTACACCGTGTGAATCTTCACTGTACGTGGCTCCCCACTCAACTTGGTGTTGGTACACCGTGTGAATCTTCACTGTACGTGGCTCCCCACTCAACTTGGTGTTGGTACACCGTGTGAATCTTCACTGTACGTGGCTCCCCACCCAACTTGGTGTTGGCCCTAATAAACTAGCTCTAATATATTTGCAGCTACTTGTATGTCGTCTAAAAGCTCTACTTTATCAAGCTGTCAGCTCTACAGTAAAACTCCTCTATATAGTGTTTTTTGTAAATCCGATCAGAAAAGTGTATTCGAAATTGAGCACCACGTACTATCACGACCTTCCCGAGTGGTGTTCAAATATGTATATAATTTTTTGTCAATCGCATGTAAAATCACACTATACCTTGAGTTTACCCGGAGAGGGTGCCGGGGGTCAACGCCCCTGCGGCCCGATCTGTCACCAGGCCTCGCGGTGGATCAGAGCCTGATCAACCAGGCTGTTACTGTCGACCGTACGTAAACCGATGTACGAACCACAGCCCGGCTGATCAGGTACTGACTTTAGGTGCCTATCCAGCTAGGGGTCTATTGGTAATCCCCCTTATGTATGCTGGGAGGCAGTTGAACATTCTTGGGCCCCGGACATTTACTATGGTGTTCCTTAGTGTACTCGTGACGCCCCGGCTTTTCATTGACGGGATGTTGCATCTCCTGCCCAGTCTTTTGCTTTCGCAGGGAATAGTTTTCTTTTGCAAATTTCGGACTAGTAACTCTAGGATTTTTTAAGTGAATATTATCATGTATCTTTCTCGGCTGCGTTGCAAGGAATACAAATCAAGTGACTCCAACCGTACCCAGTAGTTTAGGTGCTTTATCGTATTTATGCATGCCATGAAAGTTCTCTGTGTATTCTCCAGGTCCGCAATTTCGCCTGCCTGGAAAAGTGCCGTTAGTGTACAGCAGTATTCCAGCCTAGAGAGAACAAGAGATTTGAGATACGGTTTTCATTTCCTCGAGCTTTCCATATCGGAGAAATTGAAATTTCTCTTCATTGAACTTCATATTTTTTTCTACGGCCCATTTAAAGATTTGGTTGATGTCTGCCAGGAGTCTTTCAGTGTCTTCAATGGATGAAACTGTCATGCAGATTCGGGTGTCATCAGCAAAGGAAAACACGGTGCTGTGGCTGACATCTTTGTCTGTGTCAGATATGAGGATAAAGAACAGAGTGGGGGCAAGTACAGTGCCTTGTGGAACCGAGCCTTTCACTGTAGCCGCCTCAGACTTTACTTTGTGTTCTATTTGTTAGGAAGTTATAGATCAGTTTGTCAACATTTCCTGTTATTCTTTTATCATGCATTTTGTTTGCTATTACACCATGGTCGCACTTGTCGAAGGCTTTCGTAAAGTCTGTGTATGCTACATCTGCATATTGTTTGTCCTCCAGTACATCTAAGACTTTGTCATAGTGGTCCAGTAGCTGGGACAGGCAGTAGTGACCTGCTCTAAACCCATGTTGCCCTGGGTTGTGTAACGGATGGGTTCCTAGGTGGGTAGCAATCTTGCTTCTTGAAACCCTTTCAAAGATTGTTATCATGTGAGACTTTAGTGCTATATCGGTCTGTAATTATTTGCAATTTATATTGCCTTCTTTGTGCAGCAGGGCTATGTCTATTGTTTTTAGTGAGTGTGGGATGACCCCTGCGTCCATGTTCCCTCTCCATAGAATGCTGAAGGCACGTAACACGGGCTTCTTGCAGTTCTTGATGACAAAGGAGTTCCACGAGTCTGGGCCTGTGGCTGGGTGCATGGGAATGTCATTGCTTTATCGACGTTATTTGGTGTTATGATAATATGGGAGATTTTTGGATTGACCGAATTTTGAGTCTCAGTCATAAAAAAATCATTTAGATTTTCGATTCCTAGTCCAGTTAATGACTCGCTAAACACTGAGTCATATTGCGATTTTAGTATTTTACTCATTTCTTTGCTGTCATCTGTGTAAGTTCCATCACGTCTAAGCAAGGGTCCAATACTTGATGTTTTGTTTTTGCCTTAGATTTTGCATAAGAAATTAAATATATTTATTTATAATTTCATTGATGGCATTAAGTTCTTCCTGATTTTCTTGTCTCCTGTATGATTCCTTAAACTTAAGTTCGATATTTTTTATTTCCCTGACCAGTGCCTCCCTTTTATCAGCTCTGTGATTCTTTGCCTTCGCCTGTATAGGGAGCGTCTTTCTGTGTATAGATTACATCTTCTCTTCCTTTTTCTTAAGAATGTGCCTTGAGTATACCTTCAGGGACGGGCGAGCTTTTTTCAGTGATCAGGAAATTAAGATTGAAAAATTACGGAAAAAAGTTTTCTTACTGAAAAATAGTGCAAAGTTCTGGCAACATTTTGATGTAATCAGCTTGTTTCTATCATATTTCTAAGTATGTTTTTCGTTAAACGTATATATTTTTTGTTCTTGCTGTCAGCTAAAATACATGTTAGCAATTAGTAGTTTTTTTTTTTTCCTCCAAAAATTACGATTTTTATGATTATTTCATTTTAAATACTCTACATGGCAACTTGTGTCCTGGCTAGAGTGTGTAGCAGTGAGTCCCTCAGTAGCCTGGAGGCTGTGAAGGAAGATGATAGGGTGTAGCACTCTGAGAGTTAGCACGGCACTTCCTAGAGATTCTCACCAAACAAAAATAAAAAACTCAGTAATAAGTTATTGACATTGTAATCCCTCTCCTGCGATAAGTATTTATTGGATTGTCATGATTTTTGCAGACGTTATTGATGAATTATGGTTCTACAAACACCCGCGGAGGATCTGCCATATTGTGAACAGCTTTTTGTTAATAATTTTTTCCTCCATTAAAAAAAAAACCAACATTTTTTTTATGGAATCTACTGATATTATCGCCGAAATGCCGTGGGTCGTTAATTATCTAGACTTTGTCTTTCATCTGAGGTTAACTAAAACATTGTACATCTTCAGAATTTTATAGAACAAGGAAAGTTATAGGACCCATGAAACTGTGCATAATTTATTTTTTTTCTACCTAACTTGAAGTCTAACATTCAAAACAAACACAGCTTATATGCTTTTTATGCTGATTAATCCACTGTCAAAATCTCATTGAAAATGGACCAAAAAAAAAAAATGGGTGATTCCACTCACCCCTTCAGTGCCACAGAGTTAATTCTTTCTAGGCAAAGGTTCAGAGCTGTGTTATTTAGGATACCCCCCCCCCCCACTTGTTTCATTTAGGACATGGTTGACTTAATCCCACTGTATGTTTTTGTTAATGAAGTTTTGGTGAGGACACCCTCGTAACTGATCACATTTTGCTGGTCATGATCCCAGCACATACATGTCTGTCCCTCTATTATGTTGTGACCTGAGTGTATTGTCTTTGTTACTGTTATATATCGTATCAGATCATCATTGTTGGTGAAGATGAGGTCAAGTGTATTTTCCAGTCATGTTGGCTCTATTATTTCCTGGTTTGAGGTGAATTTGTTGCAGAGATTTAATAACTCATATGTGTGTGAATTTTCATCTGAGCTGCTTCCTGGGGTTATCTCTGCTTAAACACTATTTGCTACATTCCTCCACTTTAGGTGTCTTAAGTTGAAATCATCCAGTAGCAAGATGTTTGGGGCAAGAGTTTGGAAATTTTCCAGACAGTGGTCAATTTTACAAAGCTGTTCATGGAATTCTTGGAAAGTACCATCCGGAGGCTTGTTCACAATCACAATGACAATATTTTCGTTTTCGATCTCTACTGCCAAAACTTCAACTACATCATATGAGGTGTTTAGTAGTTCTGAGCAAATGAGCCAACCCCCCCCCCCCCCACACACCTCCCTTGTTGCCTGTTTAGTCTGTCACATCTGAATTTTTTTTTTATATTTTATTTAAAACTCAGGTACAAAAATATATGGGTACATAATCAATATGTAACAAGATACAGGCAGTGAACAATAATCAACTGTGACTACACAGTACTGAAGAAGCACACATATAATGACAGAACTGGCTGCTGCACTCAAATCAAACACCGCTTGTACGTACTATGCTTCACATGAAAAGGTGGTCATATAAAAAAAAATAGATAGAACCTACCCAGTAAAGCTTACACTCCCCCCCCCATGAAAACGTGCCACTTTCACCTTAGATACACAGTGACAAATCTCTTATACTTATACATTTGTAAAAGCATTAAGAACTTCAATGACAATATATATAAACACAATCCAGCCAGCTAAACGGCTGACACTATAATACAAGGAATGTCTGAACCTGATGGCTCACATCCACCATAGAACACAATCCACCCTACCCTCATATACCCTATGGTAATAATTAATATCGTGCACGGTGGTGGGTTTAAATAGTTTTAAGACGAGGTATGATAAAGCTCATGGAGCAGGGAGAGGGAGGACCCATTAGCGTTCAGTGAAGAGGTGCGGCCAGGAGCTGAGCCCCGACCCCTGCAACCACAATTAGGTGACTACAATTAGGTGAATACACACACACTGAGTGTTACCACTCTACACACACTCACACACCCACTGCAGAGTTACCACTCTACACACACACTGTTACCACTCTACACACACACACACACACACACACACGCACTGCAGTGTTACCACTCTACACACACACTGCAGTGTTACCACTCTACATACACACTGTGTTTTTCCAGTCTACACACACACTGCAGTGTTACCACTCTACACACACTGCAGTGTTACCACTGTACACACATACACTGCAGTGTTACCTCTCTACACACACGCTGCAGTGTTACCACTGTACACATACACTGCAGTGTTACCACTCTACACATACACTGCAGTGTTACCACTCTACACATACACTGCAGTGCTACCACTCTACACACACACACTGCACTGTTATTACCTTATACACACTGCAGTGTTACCAGTATATTTTCACTGATCATAAATATTTTGTAAAAGTCACAGTTATGACGACAAAATTTCTAACTTGCGAGCATCTTCAAATAACTTAGTTGCCATTAATAAACAACTTGTCATTCGCTGCCTGACCACGGTTGAGTGAGGTTGTGCGCTGCACCCCTCTGCTGTTCAGGCGAGCTACCTCAGTTCGTCACAACCATTGAGAAGTGAGGACGAGCGCTGCTCATTTACCAACATGGCGCTGCAGAGCTACAGGCGCATCAACACTGTTTGCGTTGAGTTGACCCGTGGGGCTGTCACTGGAGCCACGATGGACTTGTTACTACCGGCGATTATTCGTGATACCTACGGTATCGCAAATGAAGAGATATGTGGTGTAGCACTTAATGGGACGACACGGATCTTCGTTAAAATGACGTCAGCAAATGTTTATGAAGCGGTGGTGGATAAGTATCAAGAGACCATTATAGCCGTCAATTCAGCTGTATCAGTACGTCTACATGATGTATCACGACACTACACATGGGTTAAAATAAGGAATGTGCCTTTTGAGGCGAATGAATTTGTTATAAAAGATGAACTACGTAATTATGGTACGGTTCATATGGCCTCTGCAGGTCGGTGGGCCGCTGGACCTTATGCTGGAAGTTTGGAGGGAACATATTCAGTCAAAATGACCTTGCGCCATCCCATACCGTCCTATATTATGTTGCAAGCATTTCGAACTCAAGTATATGTAACATATGCGGGGCAACGTCGTACGTGTCGGCTGTGTGGATCGTATGACCACATAGCGGCACAGTGTGGTAAGCGTCGTGGGAATCTCCAAATATCGCAACAGCAACAACCGGAAGAGGTCGAGGAAGTTGAGGGACGAGAACAGTCTTATGCTCACCCGTCTCGACAACGGACATCTTGGAGTGAAGAGGTAGAAAAAGCGCAGGAGAATGCTTTGGAGGATGCAAAACAGCGAGAAGAATCACCATCACTGGATATAAATAAAGTATTTGAAGAGACTCTGCCCACTATGGGGGACGAGGATGTAGCGGCGTCTTTAGTGAAGGCACTGGATGTATTGTTAGACGAGTCGATCGTCAACCGTGTGGAGGAACCAGGTGCAAATTTGGGATCGGTTGAGCATCATGGTGAGGCGACGGATGAAAGCATTGAGTCTGGGGTGTCGCATGGTATGATGGTAAATATAGCAGAAGTGGAGGTGCATCATGATAGTACTAAAGAAATCCCAATGCAGGTGGAGGGTAGGACGCGAAAGCGAACTGCGACCCCACCAGACTCAGACGACGTGCTTACTCCTGCCCAAAGGCCAGGGAAAAAGTCTTGGGCGGATGTACAGAGGAAAGGGAACAGTGAATCCACGAAACAAGAGTTTATCAAGGTGATTCCCAAAAAAGGGGAGAGGGATAGAGGTGTAAAATGTATAAGTGAAAAGTCTATACCTAGAACCAAAGGAAAATCCCATTAATTGACTTTAAGGTTTTGACAATAAATATTAATGGTTTGAGATCTGAGCGGAAGCGAAAGTGGGTTAATGAATTTTTGGTGCGTCTAGATGTGGATGTGGTATTTATCCAAGAACACAATTACAGAATTGGATATGAGTTAGAATTGAATGGTTATGATGTGTATATGGAATATGCGACGAGGTTAAAAGGAGGCGTCGCCATTCTGGTAAAGGAAAATAGCCCGTTTGTAGTACGCCATAGTGAAAGGGGGGAGGGGAGAGTGATTAGGGTGGATGGTTTATGGGGTAGAGTACATATAAGTTTTGTAGGTGTATATGGGCCGGCCGAGGGAGATGTACGACTTAAAACTCATTTTGTACAAGATGTATTAGTATATCATCTACGTAGTTTACCAAATGTAGCGATAATAGGGGGAGACTGGAATTGTGTAATACGACGAAAAGATGTGGAGCCTCGAGGAGCGGGTTGTTGCTTGGGGTTCCTGGGAGATTTATTGACGAGTGTAGGTTTAATGGATGTGTGTGGGGGGGGTGGCAATGTGGAGCATACTTTCATTAGACGAGATTATGCGGCGAGATTAGATAGAATGTACGTGTCTAGTGCGGTTACAGTGCGGAGAGTGAGTGTGATAAATGTGGTTTTTTCGGATCATAGAGGAGTTGTAATGGATGTAGATATTGAGGGTGTGCCTAGAAGGGGTCCGTCATTTTGGAAATTAAATGTAAAGTTATTGAAGAGAGAGGAAAGTCGTTTGTCTTTTGGGCATATGTGGGAACGCCTTGTGGTTGAAGCACCTGGAGATGTGGCTTTGGTTAATTGGTGGGAAACGATAGCCAAAAAGCGAATTAAGGAATTTTATATTAGTCAGGGAGTGAGATATAATCAGTTACAGTATGGTTTCCAACGATATTTAGAGGGGCAGTTGCGCGACTGCTATGTACAAGCGAATGCTAATTATCCTGTTACAGAAATTGAACGAATTAAGGAGCAACTACGAAATTTACAAAACGAAAGGTTTGATGGGGAAAGGCTTAAGGGTGGAATCGAAGAGGTTTTGTGGGGAGATCGGCCGTCGGCGTGTGTGTTGAGGAATCAACACAGACGTCGCAAAGCAATGGAGTTAATGGGGTTGAATGTCCAGGTAGGTATGAAGGGGTATAGAGTGAATCAGGTGTTGACGACGACGGAGGGTATGAGTGGGTATATTGATGCTTGGGTTAAATTGAAAACGCAAAGTGTTGGAATAAGTGAAATTGCATTGCAGTCAGTCGGTAGGTTTGTGCGTTGTGAGCTGGAGGAGCATGATCGTTTGATGTTGGGAGGGCCGATAACGGAGTGTGAGACTTGGGAGGCTTTATCTGGGGCGCAATTGGGTAAGGCGCCAGGAATAGATGGGTTGCCCAGCGACTTTTATATTCAAAATTGGAACGTTTTAAAGGGGTTTTTGGTACGTTTATTCAATATCATGAAGCAGGATGGGGTTTTAGGGGAACAACAAAGGTTGGCTGTGGTCGTCCTAGTTCCTAAAGGCGAGCCATTAACGGTTAAAGATTATCGTGCAATCTCGTTATTATGTGGGGACTATAAAATTTTTGGAAGGATCTTGGCCAACAGAATAAAAAAAGTCCTGGGCAAAGTGATTGACAAGGGACAATATGGGGTGCCGGGCAGGTCTATGTATGAAGGTCACGGTATGATTAGAAGTTTTATTGAAGAAAGAGTAAGATTGGGAGGGGGGGGGGGTATTGGCTATAGATTGGGAGGCGGCATATGATAGTGTGGAACGGGAGACGTTATGGAAGATAATGAGATGGCAGGGGTTTGGGGCGGAAATTATATCATGGGCCAAATTAATGTATCAAGAGGCATCTTTGCGTGTGCAGGTGAATGGGAGGTTGGGTGATCGGATTCAGATGAGAAGGGGTTTGCTTGTTTTCAAGATCCCTTTTATAGAGGGATAAGGGTTTTATTGGCAGCAAATGGGATGGGTAATGTAAGGGGTGGGGGAGCGGGCATTGTTGGATATGTCGACGACACGACGATTTTGGTGAGAGAAAACATGGATTTGATTCGGGTAGAAAAGTTAGTGAAAGTTTTTGAAAAGGCTACTGGCATGACGATCAACATGGGGAAAACAAAGTATATGAATCTTGGAAAAGGGTCGCGTGAGGAAGGAATGGTAGCTGAAAGGTGGGAAAGGGTGGACCAAATAAAGATATGTGGGATCGTTTATGTAAATGATATCAAGTCAGCACAACAAATAAATTCCGTGCGTATCGTTGATAGTGTTCTGAAGCGTCTTAGTGGGTTAAGAGCTGCTAATTTAAGTTTGCAACAAAGGGTGATAACAACGAATGTGCTATTATATAGTAAACTATGGCATGTTACGGTAATATTTCCGATACTTCGTTGTGAATTAAAAAGGTTACAAAAAAGTGTTTTTAGATTCATTTGGGGAACAGGGAGCGAATGGTTAAGTAGAGCGGTTGTCACACTCCCGGTTGGCCGTGGAGGGCTGGGTCTTATAGATGTCGAAAAGAGGATAATAAGTATGTATTTAAAACATAGTTATAAGCGGGAGGGGGGGGGGCGAAAGAAGACGGTCTTCATAGGATACATCAGGATATGCGACGGTGGTGGGGGGGTAGGGAGTTCATGATAGGTGAGGCAGTGTTACGGGTCTTCATAAACGTGAGGGATCATTCACATATTAAATTGAGAAATCTTGATAGGGCAGATGGTAAGGCTCTGGTAGCGGCGGTAGAAGGAGTTTATCCGATGTATGATTGGCATAATATTTGGGGGCGTTTAAATAAATTGCGTTTAAAACCTAAAGTCAGAGAAGTTATGTATAGATTTTTACATGGAATCTTGCCGTCAGGAATGGTTTTATTCTATAAGAGAATACGAGAGGATGGGGAATGCAAGGATTGTGGAGGATTGGCGACTATTTATCATATGGTATATTTTTGCGATTGTATTGAACTTATAAGGGTTTGGATGGGTAAGGTTTTAAGGTTAGTGGGGGGAGGGGGTTTGCAGGTTTTGAGGGTTTTAAGTTTAGATATAACTGGGGTGAATAAAAGGGTTGAGAATGCGATTGGGTATATGATTACGGATTATATATACATGATGTGGGCTATGAGGGAGGCGGACGTGCGTGCAAGAATTAATGCATTGGCAGCAACTTTTTATAGGACACAGTGTAGAAATAAAGAGGTGTATGGAGGGAGATGGGAGAGAGATTTTAGTGAGGGTTATCGAAATTTCACATTAAGGGATTTATGGATTTGCAAAATGGGTAAGGGGATACGACGGGCTATTTTCCTAGACATGGGTGTGAGCATGGAGAGCTGTTTATATGGACTCAAATATGTTATAGGTGTCTTTACTGTTTTTGATTCAATTGTAAGTGGTAAAAAGTGTTTCCTAGCATATAGCAATTGGTGTTTATTTTGTTATATTTTATGCTGTGTTACAGTGTGCTTTTCAGTAATATTATATTATATGTAACTACTTGCATTATTTTTCTTTGTTCAGCTGAGATGTAAAATATCACATCGTAGTTTTGTTTTGTTATATTGGATGTTTTTATAGTGACTTTTAGTATTATCCCGTTCCCTTCTTTGAATACTAAATACCTATGTATGTTAAGATCTCGTGATAATCGCCAATATTAATGTTTTGAGTATCGTGGTGCTCTGTTAAGCACCTGAGATCTTAGAATTAGTCTTGCATACGTGTTTGACAGGCAGAAACCCCACCTAGTATGTGCCTGATGTAGTCTCATGTAGTGTAATGTGTGTGCTTGTGTGTCATTGTGCGTGTTTGTTTGTTTTGTTAATCTCTGTTTTATTGTACAATCTTCATAATTTCCAGTGTTTGATGTTTGGTAATATGTAACCTTGTTAGAGATGTTCTTTAACAAATAAAACAATACCACTGTAATGTATAGTGTTGTGTGTGAGTGTATTACCACTGTAATATACGGTGTTTGTGTGTGTGAGTGTATATTCACTGTAATATACGGTGTGTTGTGTGTGAGTGTAATACCAATGTAACATACGGTGTGGTGTGTGTGAGTGTGTATTACCACTGTACTGTATGGTGTCGTTATTAGGTCTCGGATTAAGTGCGATTCTAGTGCAGTAATCTTTTGTCGTGTATCTTTTTAATATATTTCTGTCATTTGTATCGCACTGTTTTAAATAAAATATAAAAAAAAAAAAACTTATGATAATGGTGTAATGTTTCTTGACATTACAAGACTATTTATTATAACAAGGTGGTTCAATGTTGTTATGGCAAGCAATTTATTGGGAAAAATTTGAACGTATTCTCATAAAGAGAGGGATGTATCAATAGACCTGTGCTGATTAGTGTAGTGGTTTGTATATGAGGTTTCTAAATTTATGTAGGTCCATTCTTATTCTATATTCCTTTCTTGTGTTCAGAGCAGAAGGAATTTGAAAAAAAAATGAAGGATAATTGTACTGTACATATATCAATTCCGAGATAATTAAGAGATAGAATGCTTAATTTGATGAAGAATTAGGTTGCATTTTTACTATTGTTAATTTATACACATGTATCTAGTTTAGGACAGTCTAAGCTTCGGCATCAGATATAGTATTGGTTATAGTTGTTATAATGTTAACAATGTAATGGTAATAGGTATTGTTTCAATATTCGATGTAGGGATTTTCATTCAGTGCAATATACTTGTTTGAATTTGCTTGTGACTCATGTTTGTGTATGGTTTTAAATAAAATATAAAAAAAAAAAAAAAAAAATAAACAACTTGAGCACCATCAAGTTTCACTCTGCTGTTGTATCTTAATTTCTGCGCCAGTTTTGTAATATTTAGAAAATCAGATTAATGTTTGATGTGAATATACATATGTAGTGGGGATATTAGAGGTATAATTCAGTGGGATGTGCTGGTTGGTGTATATATAGAGGATAGAGAAGTTTAGGAGAACCAGGAGGGTGTATATATGCACCGTCCTTCCCTCCAACACTTCCAGGGTTGTTAAATTAGGCACATGTGCAACTCTTGGGTATCTTTATTGAGGAAACGTTTCGCTACACAGTGGCTTCATCAGTCCATACAAAGGATAAACAATCTTGTTACACACTGCAACTTCTTGGGTTCTTAATACTTGGGAATTCTTCGATTGCCTCACCCTTGGGCACGACCTACTTCCACATTGGACAAATGTGACACCACCTACGACTGCTGCACCTCTCCTGCCTTACGGTTTATAAGCTGCTTCTCCGCACTTATGCCGTATTCTATTCAAGATTGATGGACTGACCACATCGACTCAAGGGCTGAGGGACTGATTACCTCATTCTCCTCCGTTTCTTCAAGTTTATCCTTTGTATGGACTGATGAAACCACTGTGAGGCGAAACGTTTCCTCAATAAAGATACCCAAGAGTTGCGCATGTGTCTAATTTAACAACATGTCGGTTCTTTGAACCATTCACCTACTTCCAGGGTTGGAGGGAAGGTGTAAATGAGATTTTGAGTGCTTAAGGTATAGGTATCCAGAAGGCTTGTTTGGATATTGTAGAGTGGAGACAAGTGATTGTCATGTCTTGAGGTGCTGTTGGAGTGTGAGCAAGGCAGCATGATGAAGGCACTCAGGGAAAATGGTTAGCTAGATGAGAGTCCTGGAGGTGGGGAAGTACGGTGGCTGCACTGTGGAGGGGCGGGGATATTGTAGTTCACAGGGTCATCACAGTTCTGATGTCAACACACATCTGGCAAGGCAGCTGTTTAGCGAGTGATGGTTAGTGTGTTTATCTTGCTCATTTACCTTGGCGAGAGACGGCCGGGTCGTTAAGAAAAAAAAGTTACCTTTTCAACTTTATCAAACTCGATATCTACTGATTGAAAATATCGTGTTTGACCCACATAATGTCTGACACAGAGAAGTCGCGTGACAACAAACTTTCTCTACCTGTCAGTGACACTCAGACTTCAGTCAGTCAGACAGACAGTCACAATCTGCGGCTGTGTGACAGAAACTAACCAGTTGTACCAACTTTTACTTTAATTTAGCACCCATAGTAACTACCACCTCCACAACTCTCCCCACCTCCACAACCCTCCCAGCCTCCACAACCCACCCACCTCTACAACCCTCCCAGCCTCCACAACCCTCCCCACCTCCACTACCCTCCCCACCTCCACAATCCTCCGAACCTCCGCTATCCTCCCCACCCCACTACCATCCCCACCTCCACAACCCTCCCCACCTTCACTATCCTCCCCACCTTCACAACCCTCCCCACCTCTACAACCCTCCCCACCTCCACTACCCATCCCATCTCCACAACCCTCCGCACCTCGACAATCATCCAGACCTTCACTACCCTCCCGACCTCCACAACCCCCTTTCCACAACCCTCCCTACCTCCAAAACCCTACCCGCCTCCTCTACCCTTTCCACCTCCACTACCCTCCCCACCTCCACAACCCTCCCCACCCCAACAACTATCCCCACCTCCAATCCCCCTCCCGACCTCCACTACTCTCCCCACCTCCACAACCCTACCCACCTCCACAACCCTCCCAACCTCCACTACCTTCCCCACCTCCACTACCCTCCCCACCTCCACATCCCTCCCACCTCCGCTGCCCTTACCACTTCCACTGCCCTCCCCACCTCCACAACCCTCCCCACCTCCACAATCCTTCCCACCTCAATAACCCTCATCACCTCCACAACCCTCTCCACCTTCACAATCCTCCCCACCTCCACAACCTTCCCCACCACCACAACCCTTCCCACCACCACAACCCTTCCCAACTCTACCACCCTCCCCACCTACACAATCCTCCCCACCTCCTCTACCCTCCCCACCTCCACAACCCTCCCCACCTCCACCACCCTCCCCACCCCTCTTCAAGGGGGGCTCCTTGGCGTGGTGAAGAGGCTCTTGGTCTGAGGAATTAGACCTATCGGTCTTCTTCCTCAGACCGAACCTAATTACCCCCCAATCTCCCCTCCCCTATCCCATCCTCCCCATCCTCCCCTTTTTCCTTTCCTCCTCCTCCTCCCCACTCCTCCCTTTTGCCCTTCCTCTTTTTGTCCTTTGGGATTTCTCCCACAGGCACGCTAGTTCCTAGGTAGAGGAAAGGACACCGGGGTCGATCCCATTCCGTTGAGGTTTCTTGGCGGTGGCGTAGTTTGCCGTGGAATCTGGATTGCCTAGGGATGTCCCGATCCCTCTCCGGTATCCCGGAGTAGCTTTGGGTGTCTTTTGGGCGACGGGTGTATCTCTGGAAGCCACCTTTCGGATTCCGGGGGTGGTGGCTGAAGGAGGTATGCTTTGTGGCGGATATCCGGCCGCCCTCTCTTTTGTCCACCGAGGTAGCTCGGCAGATGTGAGGTTGCTATCCCAGATTGCTGGTTTACTGGCATGAAGGGTAGGGTATGGCACGGGTTCCATGCTGCATCTGCGCTACTAGCGGTGTCGAGTCCTCTTGGGCGCGGAGGGAGATTTCTGGCCCTTTCATTCCTCCTAGGAACTATCCCTCCCCGGTCCCCCCTTTTTTTTTCTTTTTTTTATTTTTATTTTCTTTTCTTCTTTCTTTTTTTTTCTTAAAAACAAAAAGAAAGAAGTAACCTAACCATGGCAGCCCTAGTCCATGAACCTTTTACCCCCGGGCCCCTTCTTGATACCGCACCCCGTTCTGACCCCGCCTCGTCTTTGGACCACTCTTCAGACATTCCTCATGCCTCTGTACCTATTGCCGGTGCTGTTTCCTCACCTGCTTCAGGTACTGAGGCCTCGACTGACTCCTTCGATTTATCAGACCTTCGCTCTCCTCTGACTATGCTTCCGGCCTCTCCCTCTACGGTGCGGCAATTTTCAAATCGCCGACCCGTTCCACGTCGGACCAACTCTGGTCCCACGCCTAAACGTCAACGACAATTACCTGCTGATGATACTTCTCCACCTTCACCTTCTCGTTCTTCTCAGAAAAGATCGACACGTCCTTCACTACCTTTCCACGCTCAGTTTCAGACTGAACAGTGGACTAAATTCTTCACTTTACGACCAACTTCCTCTACTGCCTATCTTTCTGACCATAGTATTGGCAAGGCACTCCTACGCCATGTTGGTAAAGATATTTCTTTTCATGCTCTTAAGAGCGGTACGCGCATCATTACCGTACAGAATGCTACCCAGGCTCGTGAGCTCTCTCGTCTTTCCCATATAGATACTGTTCCTGTCACCCTTGAAAAACATCATTCCCTCAATTCTTGTAGTGGTACCGTTATTCTGCCCCATACCATAGTTCAACAAAATTTCCAGACATGTGGCACCGACATTCTAGAACAGCTGGAACTCCAAGATCTCCCAATCCTCAAGGTAGACACTTACGTTCTTCCTGCCCGTGGGCGGAGACGATACCCTAGCAATGTGGCTCGTTTAACTTTTGACAGCCGAGAACTCCCATCCTCAGTTTATATAGCAGGACATCGGTTACAAGTTCGAAAGGTGATCCCTACACCACAACAGTGTAGAAATTGCTGGCGATTTGGCCATCCAGCGAAATATTGCAGATCTATCGCCGAATGCCCAGTCTGTGGTGCCGATGACCATTCTAATACGTCTTGCAATCGATCTCCCTCTTGCCTTAACTGTCATGAGGCTCACCCTTCGTACTCTCGCCGTTGTCAGGTCTATTTAAACGAGCGGGAAATCCGTTACCTCAAAGAGACAGAAGGTCTCCCTTATGCCATGGCAGTTTCTCATCTCCGCCTCCAAGGGAGACTCCCACGTGTTTCTTATTCCCGTGTTTCAAAACGTCCCCCCACTTCTGGTATCCCATCTTCTACACCCACCTCTGTGGTTACCTCTCCCATAATCACTCCTGTATCTAATCCTTTTGCTGTCCTCGGCTCAGACGTCCCTACTTCAACGCCTCAGTCTAATCTCGCTTCTTCGAGTTCTCTCTTACAAGCCTCAGTATCGACGAGACCTCGTACGACACCTCTTCCCAATCGTCCCTCTACTTCTCAAAAGTCAAAAAAAGGTCCGGTAACACCTCCTACCCATCTTCCACCTCCTCATTTTACCCTCCCTGTCTCTGTCCCTAGTTCTTCCCCTCTCACTGGCTCAGTTACAAGTGCAGAGGTTCACCCTCC
The DNA here is from genome assembly GCF_038502225.1 of Cherax quadricarinatus. Lineage (NCBI taxonomy): Eukaryota > Metazoa > Arthropoda > Malacostraca > Decapoda > Parastacidae > Cherax > Cherax quadricarinatus. The sequence goes on from NC_091292.1 coordinate 69,156,574, forward strand.
TCCTCGTAATGTACCTTCCTCCCCTGTTCCCTCCCAAGTTTCTTCCTCTTCTGCCACCTCCCAGGTTCCTGTCTCTTCTGTCCCCTGCCACGCTTCTCCAGTTCCCTCCACCCTTTCGCCCCCCCCTACCTTGGTACAGTCCAATACAGTTCCAATCTTTACTCATCCTCCCCCTACCATTCCCAATATTGTCTCCCATACGACATCTCTGAATTCTGAAACACTTGAAGCAATCTCTGAATATATTGCAGAGACCAAACCATCAATGGACACTGATCCACCTTCCGCTCTTTCTCTCTCCTCTGCTCCATCTGCGCAACTCCTTTCTTCACAGCGCACCGTTCCTTCGCTGCTTGAACATTTTCCACTGCCTCCGCATGTGGACTTTTCTAACCCTCCTAGTCCGTAGGAACCCTTACCTGCGGATTTCAAGTATCTTTATCATTGCCATTCATGGCCTTTTTACAGTGGAATATACGTGGCCTCAGGGGTAATCGGGGTGAGCTTCAGATGTTACTCTCCCAGTTTGCCCCTGTTGGTGTTTGCTTACAGGAACCAAAATTACACTCTGCTGTTATTTCTCACATCTCAGGCTATAATTTATTGTATTCTTCAGATCCTTTTCCTGATGGGACCTTTAATGAAAGTGCCCTTCTTCTCCGCACTGATATTCCGTACCATCAGCTATTTGTTCATACTTCGCTGCATTACACAGCAGCCCGTATCCACTTACATAGGTGGTATACGCTCTGTTCTTTATATCTCTCTCCTTCTCGGGCATTATCTATTCCGGATTTTGCCTTCCTTGTTTCGTCATTACCGCCACCAATTCTGTTACTTGGTGATTTTAATGCCCACCATTTCCTCTGGGGAGGGTCTCACTGTGATTCCCGTGGAATTCAGTTAGAGGCTTTTCTTGCCACCCACCCCCTCCATGTTTTAAATACAGGTACTCACACCCATTTTGATCCTCGGACTCATACTCTCTCTTGCATCGATCTCTCAGTTTGCTCTTCCTCCGCCGCATTAGACTTTACTTGGTCTGTTCTCCCGGACTTACATGACAGTGATCATTTCCCAATCATTCTTACTTCCCCTTCATATTCGCCACCTCTTCGCACCCCACGCTGGCAATTTAATCGGGCAAATTGGAACCTTTACTCACACCTGACTGTTTTTAAAGAGGTTCCTTCTTCGTCCTCCATCGATGAGCTTTTACACCTATTCTCATCCTCCGTTTTCACCGCAGCTTCTCATTCTATACCCCAAACTTCGAGCAGGCATTCTCAGAAATGCGTGCCTTGGTGGTCTCCTGCTTGTGCTCGTGCAGTACGTTTGAAACGCGCTGCATGGGGCAGGTACCGGTACAATAGAACCACAGAGCGACTCCTTGATTTTAAACAGAAGCGTGCGATCGCTCGCCGTGTCATCCGTGACGCTAAACGCACTTGCTGGCGAGATTATGTCTCCACCATCACCTCTGCTTCCTCTATGAGTGCAGTCTGGAAAAAAGTACGAAAACTGAGTGGTAAATATTCTCCTGACCCGGCTCCTGTTCTGCGGGTTGCCGGTGTTGATATAGCAAACCCACTAGATGTTGCCAATGAAATTGGCAATCATCTGGTCCGTATTTCTCAGGGACTCCATCTATGCCCCTCATTTCTTTCCTCAAAGTCTGCCAGAGAGTTAGCACCCTTGGACTTTTCTTCTCTCAGAGAAGAACAGTATAATGTGCCTTTTACACTTCAAGAACTGGAGGCAACACTCTCAGCTTGTCGATCATCGGCAGCTGGGCCCGACGACATTCATATTCGTATGCTACAACATTTACATCAGTCAGCCCTTGCAGTCCTATTACGCCTTTACAATCTTATTTGGTCACAAGGAGTTCTTCCACAGCTGTGGAAATCCGCCATTGTTCTCCCTTTCCGCAAACCAGGCACTACGGGACATGAAACCTCCCACTATCGTCCCATTGCTCTTACCAGTGCAGTTTGCAAAGTAATGGAACGTCTAGTAAATAGACGTTTAGTGTGGTATTTAGAGACACACAACAGTCTCTCCACTCGTCAATATGGCTTTCGTAAGGGACGTTCTACCATAGACCCCTTACTGCGCTTGGATACGTATGTTCGTAATGCCTTTGCGAATAACCACTCAGTTATTGCCATATTTTTTGATCTTGAGAAGGCATATGACACAACTTGGAGGTATAATATTTTAGCCCAAGCCCACTCCTTAGGCCTTCGAGGCAATCTACCATCCTTCCTTAAGAACTTTTTAACTGACAGGCATTTCCGTGTTCGGGTTAATAATGTGCTCTCCCCGGACTTTATCCAAGCTGAAGGTGTCCCCCAGGGATGTGTTCTGAGCACAACACTTTTTCTCCTTGCTATTAATGATTTGGCCTCTAGTCTTCCATCAAATATTTGGTCATCACTCTATGTTGATGACTTCGCTATTGCCTGTGCAGGCGCTGACTGTCACCTCCTTACAGTTTCTCTCCAGCATGCAGTCGACCGTGTTTCCAATTGGGCCACCACACATGGGTTTAAATTTTCCAGCACTAAAACCCACCAAATCACTTTCACTAGACGCTCTGTCATCTCTGATCATCCTTTGTACCTCTATGGCTCACGTATCCCTGAACGTGATACAGTCAAGTTTCTGGGCCTCCTCTTTGATCGTAGGTTATCCTGGAAACCTCACATTACCTCTCTGAAGGCAACTTGTCACAGCCGGCTGAACCTTCTTAAAACCCTTGCTCATCTTTCGTGGGGAGCTGATCGTCGAACCCTCCTTCACCTACATTCCACCCTTATTTTATCGAAACTTGATTATGGTGACCAGATCTATTCAGCGGCATCTCCTGCTACTCTCTCTAGCCTTAACCCCATTCATCACCAAGGATTACGTTTATGCCTTGGTGCTTTTCGCTCTTCCCCTGTCGAAAGCCTCTATGCAGAAGCGAACGTTCCATCCTTATCCGATCGCCGTGATGCCCATTGCCTGCGCTACTATGTACGCTCTCATGATCTCCGCAATCCTTCCATTTATAGAATGGTCACTGATATTAGTAGACATTCTTTATTTGTTCGCCGCCCCTGCTTACTCCGTCCCTTCTCTCTTCGCCTTCATTCGCTCTTGTCTTCTCTTCAACTACCACCTTTCTATGTACATGTAGCATCTCACTTTTCCCTACCCCCCTGGGAGGTCCCAGCTGTTCGAGTCTGTTCTTTCTCCCTCCCTTGCTCGAAAGCCCAACTGTCTACGGTCGCTTCCCGCTCTCTTTTTCTTGACCACTTTCACTCTCATTCTCATGCCATTGCTGTGTACACAGATGGCTCTAAGTCTTCTGACGGCGTAGGATTCGCAGCAGTGTTTCCGGACAGCGTCGTACAAGGGCATTTACTATCTTCAGCTAGTATTTTTACTGCTGAATTATATGCCATCCTTACAGCACTTATCCGTATTGCATCTATGCCTGTGTCATCATTTGTGGTTGTCTCAGACTCCCTTAGTGCTTTACAGGCTATACAAAAATTTGATACACCTCACCCCTTAGTCCTCCGTATCCAACTTTGGCTACGCCGCATCTTTACTAAGCATAAAGATATTGTTTTTTGTTGGGTCCCTGGTCATGTTGACGTACAGGGCAATGAACAGGCAGACACTGCTGCGCGGTCAGCAGTACATGACCTACCAGTTTCTTACAGAGGTATTCCATGTACGGACTATTTTGCTGTAATATCTTCCCACCTTCACACCCGTTGGCAACAACGTTGGTCTACTATGCTCGGCAACAAACTTCAGTCTATTAAACCGAGTATAGGTTACTGGCCGTCTTCTTATCACCAGTGTCGAGGTTGGGAGACTACTCTCTCCCGTCTTCGCATTGGCCATACTCGTCTTACTCATGGATATCTCATGGAGAGGCGTCTTGCTCCTCTCTGTGAGAATTGCCAAGCTCCATTATCAGTCAGCCACATTCTGTTGGACTGCCCACTTTATCAACGAGCACGCAGAATTTACCTCTGTCGTCGTCTTCGCCCCGCTGCTCTCTCTTTACCTTCCCTTCTCGCTGATGGACCCACCTTTCATCCGGACTCTCTTATTGACTTTTTGACAACGACTGACTTACTTCACAAATTCTGATACTTTCAGCCCTTTCTACTTGTATCTCTTGCTACCCTCTACCCCCGTACTATCCCCTGCCCCGCTGTTTTCTGTAACCTGCTGATCATCCCCCCTCCCTCCTGCCATCCAATTCCCTTGCTTCCTTCCCTACCCTGCAGCGCTGTATAGCCCTTGTGGCTTAGCGCTTCTTTTTGATTATAATAATAATAATAACTTCCACTGCCCTCCCCACCTCCACAACCCTCCCTACCTCCAAAATCCTTCCCACCTCAATAACCTTCTTCACCTCCACTACCTTTCCCACCTTCACAATCCTCCCCACCTCCACACCCTTCCCCACCACTACAACCCTTCCCACCACCACAACCCTCCCCAACTCCACCACCCTCCCCACCTGCACAATCCTCTCCCACCTCCTCTGCCCTCCCCACCTCCACAACCCTTCCCACCTCCACTACCCTCCCCACCTCCACAACCCTTCCCACCTCCACTACCCTCCACACGTCCACACCCTTTCCCACCTTCACTACCCTCCCCACATCAACAACCCTCCCCACCTCCTTTACCCTCCCCACCTCCACAACCCTTTCCACCTGTACTACCCAACCCCACCTCCACAACCCTCCCCACCTCTACAACCTTCCCCACTTCCACTACCCTCTCCCACCTCCTCTACCCTCCCCACCTCCACTACCCTCCCCACCTCCACAACCCTCCCCACCTCCAGAACTTTCCTCGCTTCCACTACCCTCTCCCACCTCCACTTCCCTCCCCCACCTCCACTGCCCTCTCCCACCTCCACTAACCTCCCCACTTCCACTACTCTCTCCCACCTCCGCTACCCTCTCCCACCTCCACTACCCTCTTCCACGTCCACTACCTTCCCCACCTCCAAAACCCTCCCACCTCCGCTACCCTTCCCCCTCCACTACCCTCCCCACCTCCACAACCCTCCACACCTCCACAATCCTTCCAACCTCCACTACCCTCCTCACCTTCACTACCCTCCCCACCTCCACAACAATCCCCACGTCCATTATCCTCCCCACCTTCACAAACCTCCTCACCTCCACAACCCTCCCCTCCTCCAGTACCCTACCCACCTCCACAACCCTACCCACCTCCACAACCCTCCCCTCCTCCACTACTCTCCCCACCTCCACAACCCTCCACACATCCACAACCATCCAGACCTTGACTACTCTCCCGACCTCCACAACCCCCCCTCCACAACCCTCCCCGCCTCCAAAACCCTACTCGCCTCCTCCACCCTTTCCACCTCCACTACCCTTCCCACCTCCACAACCCTTCCCACCTTCACTACCCTCCTCACCTACACAACCCTCCAAACCTCCACAACCCTCCCCACCTCCACAACCCTTCCCACCTCCACTACCCTCCCCACCTCCACAACCCTCCCCACCTCCACAATCCTTCCAACCTCCACTACCCTCCTCACCTTCACTACCCTCCCCACCTCCACAACAATCCCCACCTCCATTATCCTCCCCACCTTCACAAACCTCCTTACCTCTACAACCCTCCCCAACTTCACTACCCTCCCCACCTCCACAACATCCTCCTCACCTACACAACCTTCCCCTCCTCCACTACTCTCCCCACCTCCACAACCCTCCACACCTCCACAACCATCCAGACCTTCACTACCCTCCCGACCTCCACAACCCCCCTCCACAACCCTCCCCACCTCCAAAACCCTACTCGCCTCCTCTACCCGTTCCACCTCCGCTACCCTCCCCACCACCACAACCCTTCCCACCTCCTCTACCCTCCCCACATCCACAACCCTTCCCACCTCCACTATCCTCCCCACCTCCACAACCCTTCCCACCTTCACTACCCTTCCCACATCAACAACCCTCCCCATCTCCTTTACCCTCTCCACCTCCACAACACTTTCCACCTGTACTACCCTTCCCACCACCGCAACCCTCCCCACCTCAACAACCTTCCCCACTTCCACTACCCTCTCCCACCTCCTCTACCCTCCCCACCTCCACTACCCTCCCCACCTCCACAACCCTCTTCACCTCCACTAACCTCCCCACTTCCACTACCCTCTCCCACCTCCGCTACCCTCTCCCACCTCCACTACCCTCTCCCACGTCCACTACCTTCCCCACCTCCAAAACCCTCCCACCTCCGCTACCCTTCCCCCTCCAATACCCTTCCCACCTCCACAACCGTCCCCACCTCCACAATCCTCCCAACCTCCACTACCCTCCTCACCTTCACTACCCTCCCCACCTCCACAACCCTCCCCTCCTCCAGTACCCTCCCCACCTCCACAACCCTCCTCACATCCACAACCCTCCCCTCCACTACTCTCCCCCCTTCCACAACCCTCCGCACCTCGACAATCATCCAGACCTTCACTACCCTCCCGACCTCCATAACCCCCCCTCCACAACCCTCCCCACCTCCAAAACCCTACCCGCCTCCTCTACCCTTTCCACCTCCACTACCCTCCCCACCTCCACAACCCTCCCCTCCCCAGGAACTCTCCCCACCTCCAATCCCCCTCCCGACCTCCACAACCCTCCCCACCTCCACTACCCTCCCCACCTCCACAACCATCCCAACCTCCACTACCTTCCCCACCTCCACTACCCTGCCCACCTCCAAAACCCTACCCTCCTCCACAACCCTCCTCACCCCCACAGCCCTCCCCACGTCCACTACCTTCCCCACCTATACTACCCTACCCACCTCCACATCCCTCCCACCTCCGCTGCCCTTACCACTTCCACTGCCCTCCCCACCTCCACAACCCTCCCTACCTCCACAATCCTTCCCACCTCAATAACCTTCTTCACCTCCACTACCCTTCCCACCTTCACAATCCTCCCCACCTCCACAACCTTCCCCACCACCACAACCCTTCGCACCACCACAACCCTCCCCAACTCCACAACCCTCCCCACCACCACAACCCTCCCCACCTCCTCTACCCTCCCCACCTCCACAACCCTTCCCACCTCCACTATCCTCGCCACCTCCACAACCCTTCCGACCTCCACTACCCTCCTTACATCCACAACGCTCCCCACCTCCTCTACCCTCCCCACCTCCACAACCCTTCCCACCTCCACTACCCTGCCCACCTCCACAACCCTTCCCACCTCCACTACCCTCCACACGTCCACATCCCTTCCCACCTTCACTACCCTCCCCACATCAACAACCCTCCCCACCTCCTTTACCCTCCCCACCTCCACAACCCTTTCCACCTGTACTACCCTCCCCACCACCACAACCCTCCCCACCTCTACAACCTTCCCCACTTCCACTACCCTCTCCCACCTCCTCTACCCTCCCCACCTCCACAACCCTTCCCACTTCCACTACCCTCGCCACCTCCAGAACTTTCCCCGCTTCCACTACCCTCTCCCACCTCCACTTCCCTCCCCACCTCCACTGCCCTCTCCCACCTCCACTAACCTCCCCACTTCCACTACCCTCTCCCACCTCCGCTACCCTCTCCCACCTCCACTACCCTCTTCCACGTCCACTAACTTCCCTACCTCCAAAACCCTCCCACCTCCACAACCCTCCCCACCTCCACAATCCTTCCAACCTCCACTACCCTCCTCACCTTCACTACCCTCCCCACCTCCACAACAATCCCCATCTCCATTATCCTCCCCACCTTCACAAACCTCCCCACCTCCACAACCCTCCCAGCCTCCACTACTCTCCCCACCTCCACAACTCTCCCCACCTCCACAACCCTCCCAGCCTCCACAACCCTCCCCACCACTACAACCCTCCACACATCCACAACCATCCAGACCTTGACTATCCTCACGACCTCCACAACTCCCCCTCCACAACCCTCCCCACCTCCAAAACCCTACTCGCCTCCTCTACCCTTTCCACCTCCACTACCCTTCCCACCTCCACAACCCTTCCCACCTCCTCTACCCTCCCCACCTCCACAACCCTTCCCACCTCCACTACCCTCCCCACCTCCACAACCCTACCCACCTCCACAACCCTCCCCACCTCCACAACCCTCCCCACCTCCACAATCCTTCCCACCTCCACTACCCTCCTCACCTTCACTACCCTCCCCACCTCCACAACAATCCCCACCTCCATTATCCTCCCCACCTTCACAAACCTCCTCACCTCCACAACCCTCCCCTCCTCCACTACCCTCCCCACCTCCACAACCCTCCACACCTCCACAACCATCCAGACCTTCACTACCCTCCCGACCTCCACAACCCCCCCTCCACAACCCTCCCCACCTCCAAAACCCTACTCGCCTCCTCTACCCTTTCCACCTCCGCTACTCTCCCCACCTCCACAACCCTTCCCACCTCCTCTACCCTCCCCACATCCACAACCCTTCCCACCTCCACTACCCTCCCCACCTCCACAACCCTTCCCACCTCCTCTACCCTCCCCACATCCACAACCCTTTCAACCTCCACTACCCTCCCCACCTCCACAACCCTTCCCACCTCCTCTACCCTCCCCACATCCACAACCCTTCCCACCTCGACTACCCTCCCCACCTCCACAACCCTTTCCACCTCCACTACCCTTCCCACCACCACAACCCTCCCCACCTGTACAACCTTCCCCACTTCCACTACCCTCTCCCACCTCCTCTACCCTCCCCACCTCCACTACCCTCCCCACCTCCACAACCCTCTTCACCTCCACTAACCTCCCCACTTCCACTACCCTCTCCCACCTCCGCTACCCTCTCCCACCTCACTACCCTCTCCCACGTCCAGTACCTTCCCCACCTCCAAAACCCTCCCACCTCCGCTACCCTTCCCCCTCCACTACCCTTCCCACCTCCACAACCGTCCCCACCGCCACAATCCTCCCAACCTCCACTACCCTCCTCACCTTTACTACCCTCCCCACCTCCACAACACTCCCCACCTCCATTATCCTCCCCACCTTCACAAACCTCACCTCCACAACCCTCCCCTCCTCCAGTACCCTCCCCACCTCCACAATCCTCCTCACATCCACAACCCTCCCCTTCTCCACTACTCTCCCCACTTCCACAACCCTCCACACCTCCTCAACCATCCAGACCTTCACTACCCTCCCGACCTCCACAACCCCCCTCCACAACCCTCCTCACCTCCAAAACCCTACCCGCCTCCTCTACCCTTTCCACCTCCACTACCCTCCCTACCTCCACAACCCTCCCCACCCCAACAACTATCCCCACCTCCAATCCCCCTTCCGACCTCCACAACCCTCCCAACCTCCACTACCCTCCCCACCTCCACAACCCTCCCAACCTCCACTACCTTACCCACCTCCACTATCCTGCCCACCTCCAAAACCCTCCCCACATCAACAACCCTCCCCACCTCCTTTACCCTCCCCACCTCCACAACCCTTCCCACCTCCACCTCCCCACCTACAACCTTCCCCACCCTCCCCACCACCACAACCCTCCCCACCTCTCTACACCTCCACAACCCTTCCCCACTTCCACCTCCACAACCTCCGACCTCCCTACCTCCTCTACCCTCCCCACCTCCACAACCCTTCCCACCTCCACTACCCTCTCCACCTCCACAACCCTTCCCACCTCCACTACCCTCCACACGTCCACATCCCTACCCACCTTCACTACCCTCCCCACATCAACAACCCTCCCCACCTCCTTTACCCTCCCCACCTCCACAACCCTTTCCACCTGTACTACCCACCCCACCACCACAACCCTCCCCACCTCTACAACCTTTCCCACTTCCACTACCCTCTCCCACCTCCTCTACCCTCCCCACCTCCACTACCCTCCCCACGTCCACAACCCTCCCCACCTCCAGAACTTTCCCCGCTTCCACTACCCTCTCCCACATCCACTTACCTCCCCACCTCCACTGCCCTCTCCCACCTCCACTACCCTCCCCACTTCCACTACCCTCTCCCACCTCCGCTACCCAAACCCACCTCCACTACCCTCTCCCACGTCCACTACCTTCCCCACCTCCAAAACGCTCCCACCTCCGCTACCCTTCCCCCTCCACTACCCTCCCCACCTCCACAAACCTCCCCACCTCTACAATCCTCCCAACCTCCACTACCCTCCTCACCTTCACTACCCTCCCCACCTCCACAATACTCTTCACCTCCATTATCCTCCCCACCTCCACAACCATCCTCATCTCCACAACACTCCCCATCTCCATTATCCTCCCCACCTTCACAAACCTCCTTACCTCTACAACCCTCCCCAACTTCACTACACTCTCCACCTCCACAACTCTCCCCTCCTCCACTACCCTCCCCATTTCCACTACCCTCTCCAACCTCCACTATCCCCCACCTCCACTGCACTCTCCCACCTCTACTAAGCCCCCAACTTCCTCTACCCTCTCCCATCTACACTAAGCTCCCTATCTTCCTTACCCTCTCCCACCTCCACTACCCTCCCCACTTCCACGACCCTCTCCTACCTCCACTACCCTTCCCACTTCCACGACCCTCTCCGACCTCCACTACCCTCCCCACTTCCACGACCCTCTCCCTCCTCCTCTACCCTCCCCACTTCCACGACCCTCTCCCACCTCCACTACCCTCCCAACTTCCACGACCCTCTCCCACCTCCACTACCCTCCCCACTTCCACGACCCTCTCCCACCTCCACTACCCTCCCCACTTCCACGACCCTCTCCCACCTCCACTACCCTCCCCACTTCCACGACCCTCTCCCACCTCCACTACCCTCCCCACTTCCACGACCCTCTCCCACCTCCACTTCCCTCCCCACTTCCACGACCCTCTACCACCTCCACTACCCTCCACACTTCCACATTCCCGTCCCCACTGGGAGAGGGCAGAATGTTATTGAGGGTGAGAGAGAGTGAAGGACAGAAGTGTGGAAGGTTAGTGAGGGTAAGGGAGTGTGAAGGGCAGGAATGTTAAAGGGTTAGTGAGGGTAAGGGAGAGTGAAGGGCAGGAGTGTGGAAGGGTTAGTGAGGGTAAGGGAGAGTGAGGGTCAGGAGTGTGAAAGGGTTATTGAGGGTAAGGGAGAGTGAAGGGCAGGAATGTTAAAGGGTTAGTGAGGGTAAGGGAGAGTGAAGGGCAGGAGTGTGGAAGGGTTAGTGAGGGTAAGGGAGAGTGAAGGGCAGGAGTGTGGAAGGGTTAGTGAGGGTAAGGGAGAGTGAGGGGCAGGAGTGTGAAAGGGTTATTGAGGGTAAGGGAGAGTGAAGGGCAGGAATGTTAAAGGGTTAGTGAGGGTAAGGGAGAGGGAGGGGCAGGAGTGTGGAAGGGTTAGTGAGGGTAAGGGAGAGTGAAGGGCAGGAGTGTGGAAGGGTTAGTGAGGCTAAGGGAGAGTGAGGGTCAGGAGTGTGAAAGGGTTAGTGAGGGTAAGGGAGAGTGAAGGGCAGGAGTGTGGAAGGGTTAGTGAGGGTAAGGGAGAGTGAAGGGCAGGAGTGTGGAAGGGTTAGTGAGGGTAAGGGAGAGTGAAGGGCAGGAGTGTGGAAGGGTTAGTGAGGGTAAGGGAGAGTGAAGGGCAGGAGTGTGGAAGGGTTAGTGAGGGTAAGGGAGAGTGAAGGGCAGGAGTGTGGAAGGGTTAGTGAGGGTAAGGGAGAGTGAAGGGCAGGAGTGTGGAAGGGTTAGTGAGGGTAAGGGAGAGTGAAGGGCAGGAGTGTGGAAGGGTTAGTGAGGGTAAGGGAGAGTGAAGGGAAGGAGTGTGGAAGGGTTAGTGAGGGTAAGGGAGAGTGAAGGGCAGGAGTGTGGAAGGGTTAGTGAGGGTAAGGGAGAGTGAAAGGCAGGAGAGTGGATGGGTTAGTGAGGGTAAGGGAGAGTGAAGGGCAGGAGTGTGGAAGGGTTAGTGAGGGTAAGGGAGAGTGAAGGGCAGGAGTGTGGAAGGGTTAGTGAGGGTAAGGGAGAGTGAAGGGCAGGAGTGTGGAAGGGTTAGTGAGGGTAAGGGAGGGTGAAGGGCAGGAGTGTGGAAGGGTTAGTGAGGGTAAGGGAGAGTGAAGGGCAGGAGTGAGGAAGGGTTAGTAAGGATAAGGGAGAGTGAAGGCAGGAGTGTGGAAGGGTTAGTGAGGGTAAGGGAGAGTGAAGGGCAGGAGTGTGGAAGGGTTAGTGAGGGTAAGGGAGAGTGAAGGGCAGGAGTGTGGAAGGGTTAGTGAGGGTAAGGGAGAGTGAAGGGCAGGAGTGAGGGAGGGAGAGTGAAGGGCAGGAGTGTGGAAGTTAGTGAGGGTAAGGGAGAGTGAAAGGGAGAGTGATGGGCAGGAGTGTGGAAGGGTTAGTGAGGGTAAGGGAGAGTGAAGGGCAGGAGTGTGGAAGGGTTAGTGAGGGTAAGGGAGAGTGAAGGGCAGGAGTGTGGAAGGGTTAGTGAGGGTAAGGGAGAGTGAAGGGCAGGAGTGTGGAAGGGTAAGGGAGGGTGAGAAGGGTTAGTGGGAGAGTGAAGGGCAGGAGTGTGGAAGGGTTAGTGAGGGTAAGGGAGAGTGAAGGGCAGGAGTGTGGAAGGGTTAGTGAGGGTAAGAGGGTAAGGGAGAGTGAAGGGCAGGAGTGTGGAAGGGTTAGTGAGGGTAAGGGAGAGTGAAGGGCAGGAGTGTGGAAGGGTTAGTGAGGGTAAGGGAGAGTGAAGGGCAGGAGTGTGGAAGGGTTAGTGAGGGTAAGGGAGAGTGAAGGGCAGGAGTGTGGAAGGGTTAGTGAGGGTAAGGGAGAGTGAAGGGCAGGAGTGTGGAAGGGTTAGTGAGGGTAAGGGAGAGTGAAGGGCAGGAGTGTGGAAGGGTTAGTGAGGGTAAGGGAGAGTGAAGGGCAGGAGTGTGGAAGGGTTAGTGAGGGTAAGGGAGAGTGAAGGGCAGGAGTGTGGAAGGGTTAGTGAGGGTAAGGGAGAGTGAAGGGCAGGAGTGTGGAAGGGTTAGTGAGGGTAAGGGAGAGTGAAGGGCAGGAGTGTGGAAGGGTTAGTGAGGGTAAGGGAGAGTGAAGGGCAGGAGTGTGGAAGGGTTAGTGAGGCTAAGGGAGAGTGAGGGTCAGGAATGTGAGGGTGAAGGGCAGGAGTGTGGAAGTGTTAGTGAGGGTGAGAGTGAAGGGCAGGAGTGTGGAAGGGTTAGTGAGGGTAAGGGAGAGTGAAGGGCAGGAGTGTGGAAGGGTCAGTGAGGAAGAGTGAGGGCAGGTAAGGGAGAGTGAAGGGCAGGAGTGTGGAAGGGTTAGTGAGGGAGAGTGGGCAGGAGTGAGGGAGGCAGGAGTGTGGAAGTGTTAGTGAGGGTGAGGGAGAGTGAAGGGCAGGAGTGTAGAAGGGTTAGTGAGGGTAAGGGAGAGTGAAGGGCAGGAGTGTGGAAGGGTCAGTGAGGAAGAGTGAAGGGCAGGAGTGTGGAAGGGTCAGTGAGGAAGAGTGAAGGGCAGGAGTGTGGAAGGGTCAGTGAAGGAGAGTGAAGGGCAGGAGTGTGGAAGGGTTAGTGAGGGAGAGTGAAGGGCAGGAGTGTGGAAGGGTTAGTGAGGGAGAGTGAAGGGCATGAGTGTGGAAGGGTTAGTGAGGGTAAGGGAGAGTGAAGGGCAGGAGTGTGGAAGGGTTAGTGAGGGTAAGGGAGAGTGAAGGGCAGGAGTGTGTGAGAAGGGTGAAGGGCAGGAGTGTGGAAGGGTTAGTGAGGGTAAGGGAGAGTGAAGGGCAGGAGTGTGGAAGGGTTAGTGAGGGTAAGGGAGAGTGAAGGGGAGTGTGGAAGGGTTAGTGAGGGTAAGGGAGAGTGAAGGGCAGGAGTGTGGAAGGGTGAAGGGCAGGAGTGTGGAAGTGTTAATGAGGGTAAGCGAGAGTGAAGGGCAGGAGTGTGGAAGGGTTAGTGAGGGTAAGGGAGAGTGAAGGGCAGGAGTGTGGAAGGGTTAGTGAGGGTAAGGGAGAGTGAAGGGCAGGAGTGTGGAAGGGTTAGTGAGGGTAAGGGAGAGTGAAGGGCAGGAATGTGGAAGGGTTAGTGAGGGTAAGGGAGAATGAAGGGCAGGAGTGTGGAAGTGTTAGTGAGGGTGAGGGAGAGTGAAGGGCAGGAGTGTGGAAGGGTTAGTGAGGGTAAGGGAGAGTGAAGGGCAGGAGTGTGGAAGGGTTAGTGAGGGTAAGGGAGAGTGAAGGGCAGGAGTGTGGAAGGGTCATTGAGGAAGAGTGAAGGGCAGGTGTGTGGAAGGGTCAGTGAAGGAGAGTGAAGGGCAGGAGTGTGGAAGGGTTAGAGAGGGAGAGTGAAGAGCAGGAGTGTGGAAGGGTTAGTGAGAGAGAGTGAAGGGCATGAGAAGGGTGTGAGGGTAAGGGTGAAGGGCAGTGAAGGGTTAGTGAAGGAGAGTGAAGGGCAGGAGTGTGGAAGGGTTAGTAAGGGAGAGTGAAGGGCAGGAGTGTGGAAGGGTTAGTGAGGGAGAGTGAAGGGCAGGAGTGTGGAAGGGTTAGTAAGGGAGAGTGAAGGGCAGGAGTGTGGAAGGGTTAGTGAGGGAGAGTGAAGGGCAGGAGTGTGGAAGGGTTAGTAAGGGAGAGTGAAGGGCAGGAGTGTAGAAGGGTTAGTGAGGGTGGGAAGTGGCAGGAGTGTGGAAGGGTCAGTGAGGGAGAGTGAAGGGCAGGAGTGTGGAAGGGTTAGTGAGGGAGAGTGAAGGGCAGGAGTGTGGAAGGGTTAGTGAGGGAGAGTGAAGGGCAGGAGTGTGGAAGGGTTAGTGAGGGAGAGTGAAGGGCAGGAGTGTGGAAGGGTTAGTGAGGGAGAGTGAAGGGCAGGAGTGTGGAAGGGTTAGTGAGGGAGAGTGAAGGGCAGGAGTGTGGAAGGGTTAGTGAGGGAGAGTGAAGGGCAGGAGTGTGGAAGGGTTAGTGAGGGAGAGTGAAGGGCAGGAGTGTGGAAGGGTTAGTGAGGGAGAGTGAAGGGCAGTGAAGGGAGAGGGAGAGTGAAGGGCAGGAGTGTGGAAGGGTTAGTGAAGGGAGAGTGTCGGGCTGGAGTGTGGAAGGGTTAGTAAGGGAGAGTGAAGGGCAGGAGTGTGGAAGGGTTAGTGAGGGAGAGTGAAGGGCAGGAGTGTGGAAGGGTTAGTGAGGGAGAGTGAAGGGCAGGAGTGTGGAAGGGTTAGTGAGGGAGAGTGAAGGGCAGGAGTGTGGAAGGGTCAGTGAGGGAGAGTGAAGGGCAGGAGTGTGGAAGGGTTAGTAAGGGAGAGTGAAGGGCAGGAGTGTGGAAGGGTTAGTGAGGGAGAGTGAAGGGCAGGAGTGTGGAAGGGTTAGTGAGGGAGAGTGAAGGGCAGGAGTGTGGAAGGGTTAGTGAGGGAGAGTGAAGGGCAGGAGTGTGGAAGGGTTAGTGAGGGAGAGTGAAGGGCAGGAGTGTGGAAGGGTTAGTGAGGGAGAGTGAAGGGCAGGAGTGTGGAAGGGTTAGTGAGGGAGAGTGAAGGGCAGGAGTGTGGAAGGGTTAGTGAGGGAGAGTGAAGGGCAGGAGTGTGGAAGGGTTAGTGAGGGAGAGTGAAGGGCAGGAGTGTGGAAGGGTTAGTGAGGGAGAGTGAAGGGCAGGAGTGTGGAAGGGTTAGTGAGGGAGAGTGAAGGGCAGGAGTGTGGAAGGGTTAGTGAGGGAGAGTGAAGGGCAGGAGTGTGGAAGGGTTAGTGAGGGAGAGTGAAGGGCAGGAGTGTGGAAGGGTTAGTGAGGGAGAGTGAAGGGCAGGAGTGTGGAAGGGTTAGTGAGGGAGAGTGAAGGGCAGGAGTGTGGAAGGGTTAGTGAGGGAGAGTGAAGGGCAGTGAGGGAGAGTGAAGGGCAGGAGTGTGGAAGGGTCAGTGAGGGAGAGTGAAGGGCAGGAGTGTGGAAGGGTTAGTGAGGGAGAGTGAAGGGCAGTGAAGGGAGAGTGAAGGGCAGGAGTGTGGAAGGGTCAGTGAGGGAGAGTGAAGGGCAGGAGTGTGGAAGGGTTAGTAAGGGAGAGTGAAGGGCAGGAGTGTGGAAGGGTTAGTGAGGGAGAGTGAAGGGCAGGAGTGTGGAAGGGTTAGTGAGGGAGAGTGAAGGGCAGGAGTGTGGAAGGGTTAGTGAGGGAGAGTGAAGGGCAGGAGTGTGGAAGGGTTAGTGAGGGAGAGTGAAGGGCAGGAGTGTGGAAGGGTTAGTGAGGGAGAGTGAAGGGCAGGAGTGTGGAAGGGTTAGTGAGGGAGAGTGAAGGGCAGGAGTGTGGAAGGGTCAGTGAGGGAGAGTGAAGGGCAGGAGTGTGGAAGGGTCAGTGAGGGAGAGTGAAGGGCAGGAGTGTGGAAGGGTCAGTGAGGGAGAGTGAAGGGCAGGAGTGTGGAAGGGTCAGTGAGGGAGAGTGAAGGGCAGGAGTGTGGAAGGGTCAGTGAGGGAGAGTGAAGGGCAGGAGTGTGGAAGGGTCAGTGAGGGAGAGTGAAGGGCAGGAGTGTGGAAGGGTCAGTGAGGGAGAGTGAAGGGCAGGAGTGTGGAAGGGTCAGTGAGGGAGAGTGAAGGGCAGGAGTGTGGAAGGGTCAGTGAGGGAGAGTGAAGGGCAGGAGTGTGGAAGGGTCAGTGAGGGAGAGTGAAGGGCAGGAGTGTGGAAGGGTCAGTGAGGGAGAGTGAAGGGCAGGAGTGTGGAAGGGTCAGTGAGGGAGAGTGAAGGGCAGGAGTGTGGAATGGTCAGTGAAGGGTCAGTGAGGGAGAGTGCTAGAAGTAAAGTAAAATATTTGTTAGTGCAATAAGTTAATGTCTATTAAAAAGTCAGAGAGTCAGCGTCGTAAGAGGATCTGTCAGCAAAACTGTCAGTTAGACTCGGTTTTCAACCGCTGGTCAGCAAGGTCAATTAGATTCGGTTTTCAATCACCGGTCAGCAAGAAGGTCAGACTCGGTTTTCAACCGCCGGTCAGCACGAATGTCAGTTAGATTCGGTTTTCCACCGCCGGACAGCAAGAAAATCAGTTAGACTTGGTTTTCAACCGACGGTCATCAAGAAGGTCAGTTAGACTCGGTTTTCAACTGCCATCCAGCAAGGTCAGACTCTGTTTTCAACCGCCGGTCAGCAAGGTTAGACTCGGTTTTCAACCACCGGTCAGCAAGAAAGTCAGTTAGATTCGGTTTTCCACTGCCAGACAGCAAGAAAATCAGTTAGACTCGATTTTCAACCGACGGTCATCAAGAAGGTCAGTTAGACTCGGTTTTCAACCGCCATCCAGCAAGGTTAGACTCGGTTTTCAACCGACGGTCATCAAGAAGGTAAGTTAGACTAAGTTTTCAACTGCCATCCAGCAAGGTCAGACTCTGTTTTCAACCGCCGGTCAGCAAGGTTAGACTCGGTTTTCAACCATCGGTCAGCAAGAAAGTCAGTTAGATTCGGTTTTCAACCGACGGTCAGCAAGGTCAGACTCGGTTTTCAACCGCCGGTCAGCAAGAAAGTCAGTTAGATTCGGTTTTCAACCGACGATCAGCAAGAAAGTCAGTTAGATTCGGTTTTCAACCGACGGTCAGCAAGAAAGTCAGTTAAACTCGGTTTTCAACCGCCGTCCAGCAAGGTCAGACTCAGTTTTCAACCGCCGTCCAGCTAGGTCAGACTCGGTTTTCAACCGCCGGTCGTCAGAAATTTTCTGTCTGTCCGGCAGAAAATTCAAGACGTTCTATTATTAAATATTATGAGCATTTTTTTTTACTGTTCGGGTTTTGGTTATTTTAAGTAGCTATAGAAATTTTATTTTATATTATTATAGTGAAAAACTTATACACACAATAAAAAAAAATACTATATTATTATCTATAAATAATGGTTATTATTTCTGCCTTAGCAGTCCACGAAATATTTCTCCTATTTTTACCGGTCCGCAGGTGTCATAAGGTTGATATGCACTGAGTTAGTGTTAGGGCATTTGAATGTCAGAAGCATTTCTGCTTCCCCTGTGATAGACAGGACAATCTATTGAGACACTGTGAACTGACAGGCCTCGCAATGGTGTTTGGCGTTTTTTGCCACGAGGTATCCACAAATGAGGCTCCTGTAGTTGATACCTAAGTGGGAGAGTAGTCTTCCAAACACTTAATTGATAATCATTATTATTGCAGCTTCTCTTCAGAATCTCTCAAAAGAACCGAGTCATCAACAAAAACAACTGGGAGAACTTCCACTTTGTACTGGATTCATTATCTTTTAATCTCATATCTCTACCCAACCTCCAAGCGTTCATTTTTACCACCCCATCTGTAAATATATTAAACAACCATAGTGACATCACTCATCCTTGTCTAAGATCTTATTTAACTTAAAAATAATCTCCTTCTCTCCTGCTTACCCAACCACGAGCCTCATTATCCACATATAAAACTCTTAACTGCTTTAATTATTCTACCACCTCTTCATGGCATATATTTGCAATATCTGCCACAATATCTGCCACATCCTATCATATACCTTTCCTAAATCTATAAATACATTTAAGGAACTATTAATAATCTCTGCCAACTCCTAGTAACCTTCGCCTCTTTCATTGATAGTGACCAAATGCATCCACTACTCCACAACAATATCCGCACGTACTTTTAACATCTCTGTCTTGATCCCATCAATCCCAGCAGCTTTACCACCTCTCATTTTACCCACAGCCTCACGCATCCCTTTTCCCCACACACACATCTCACTCCAAAATGTTTTCTTATTCTCGGCCTAATTAGTTGATAAAAACCTCACCTACTCTTTAATTAGCTCTCCCATTGCACTTCCTCACCAATCTTTTAACATTTTTTAATTCTCAGTATTCTGTACCCTCTGTATATCACTTCTACAATGTAAAATCTTCTCACATGTCAACTTTTCTCCCTTATCACCCTCTTTACCTCGTTATTCCAGTAATCACTCCTCTTTCCTCCCGCACACCGCCCTCTTATACCTAGAGACTTCTGTTGCACACACTAACACTGCATTCTTTGATCTACCACATAACCTCCTCGACCCCATCTTTCCCATATTCTCCTCAATATTTGTACTCTCTTTAGGCTACCTCTCTTCCACTACTTGCTAAAATCTTAAAAAAGAAAACAAGTACACTCCATAAATAGTCCAACAAACTGCTATAATCGCGCCCTATAACAGTGTTCTGTGTACTTGTTTATCCTCGTTTACCTAAAATAAGTGTTACCTATTACTAAACCTGTTTCTGTGATTAGGTCAGCTAGAGACCCCCATTAACATGTACCCCTGGCACTTCAAATTTACCTACTACGCTCTGCAACAGTTTCTCCAACTTTAGCATTTAAGGTCCCCTACAATAATTATATTCTTGTTTCGTTATAAATTCCCTGAACACTCACTTAACACCTCCAAAAATCAATCTCAATCTCTCTCTCTCTCCCTCCGTCCCTCTCTCTCTCTCTCACTCTCTCTCTCTCTCTATCTATCTATCTCTATCTCTATCTCTCTCTATCTATCTATCTATCTATCTATCTATCTATCCGTCTGTTTGTCTCCCTCCCTCCCTTTCTCTCTTCTTCCCCTGGTACATAAACACTTACAATAACCCACTTCTCACACTCTACCTATATTTTCGTCCATACATTTGTTCAACTTCTGCACTTATATTCCTTCTCTTATATACAGAACTTATCTTTAATTATTACCGCTACTCCTTAATAAACTCTTAATGTCTCAGGTATACCTAAATTAATCTCATTTATTTCTCTGACATTCTCTTACCTGCTTTGGCTTTGTTTTTCTTCTCGATAAAACATCCAGTTTTTCACTCATAATATTCACAATTAATTCTTTCTTTTCATTCACTCTACAAACTGACATATTTAATCAATCCACCTTTAAAATTTCTTTCTTTTTATATCTAGTAATTTCTGTAAGAGAAGAGGAATGATTCTGCTCTACTTTCACTTGGAGATAAAAGGAAAAACTATAAAAACACGAACTATTAAGAGATTATAAGAAGCCTCGGGTGAGTGTATACACACACACACACACACACACACACACACACACACACACACACATACACACACACACATACACACACATACACACATACACACACACACACACACATATGAAATAGGTATAAGCAGTAGTAGCAGTACTACTAGTAGTAGTAGTAGTAGTAGTAGTAATAACAAGATGTATTCATTTACCATTTTGGGTAGAATATAAGCTGTGTTTCACGGATCACTAATTATGTACATACATCATAATGAAAAGTCAGGTGTTGTTGTTGTGTGGCAGCGAGGTGTAGTCTCGTCCTCAGATGCTTTCCTGTTAACCTATTATTTTTATAGTTCCTTGATAATGTGAGAAGTCACGGATGCGCTTGGAATTTTCCATTTTTTCACAGTGCTTGTTCTGCAATCACCTGTTTACTATGATTTTATTCCTTATATATATATATATATATATATATATATATATATATATATATATATATATATATATATATATATATATATATATATATATATATATATATATAGAGAGAGAGAGAGAGAGAGAGAGAGAGAGAGAGAGAGAGAAAGTTAGACATTGCCACAAGCAGCGTGTACGTTCAGGAACAGGTAAAACGTCAACTTAGCATCAGAAGCAGGTGACGTCAAGAGGGTACAAGCAGTTAATTATCTGAGAGTGAGTCGTTAAAGAGATATTAAGTGATTGTAACGGTCTTGATTGATGCCCAGTGTCGAGTTAATTAACTAATGATGCAGCAAATTCTCTTGCACCTCCTCCAACACACACATATTAGGATCTGATGAGTGGTTAATTAAGTCTAATTATTATACTAATAGCCATGTTGCTATTATAATTATTTCTATCATAATTTTTATATTACTTTATTAGAGGTACTCTCTCCTTCCTCAGATCACACCGGGTTAGTAATCCAAGTAAAGGCTACTTCTAGTGTATCATTCTATTTATAGCTAGAACCAAGTTACATAATGCTGACATGATAGTGAACAAGACAGATGTAACACCTGGGTAGCTTTAAGAGATGTTTCCCCATCATGGGACTTTATCAGTGACCAGAACTGAGCAGCAGTCTAAATGAGGCCTAACCAAGGATATATAGAGTTGAAGAACAACCCAAGGACTTCTATAATTTATACTTCTAGATATGAAGCCAAGAATTCTGTTAGCTTTATTGCGAACACTAATGCACTGTTGTCTTGGTTTTAGGTTACTGCTAACCAGAACTCCTAAATCCTTTTCGCAATCGGTAGTATTAAGATCTACATTATTTAGTTTATATGTGGCATGGTTATTTAACTGTCCAACATTTAGAACTTTGCATTTGTCAATATTAAACTGCATCTGCCACTTCTCCGACCATTGCATCAGTCTATTCAAATCATCCTGGAGTGCTCTAGTGTCCTCATTAGAATGAATTGGACGGCCTATTTTGGTGTCATCAGCAAATTTGCTTATGTCGCTATTTATTTCCTCATCTATGTCGTTTATGTAAATTGTGAACAACAACGGGCCCAACACTAACCCATGAGAAACACCGCTTGTGACGTGCCCCCATTCTGATTTCTCCCCATTTATGCAAACTCTCTGCTGCCTATTTGTCAGCCATGCCTCTACTCAGGAAAAAATTTCTCCTCCTATTCCGTGTGCCTTAAGTTTCCTCAGTAGTCTCTGGTATGGAACTCTATCGAAAGCCTTACTGAAGTCCATATACACAATATCACTTGTATAACACTTGTATAACACTTGTGTAACACTTGTGCAACACTTGTGTAACACTTGTGCAACACTTGTGCAACACTTGTGTAACACTTGTGTAACACTTGTGTAACACTTGTGAAACACTTGTGTAACACTTGTGTAACACTTGCGTAACACTTGTGCAACACTTGTGTAACACTTGTGAAACACTTGTGTAACACTTGTGTAACACTTGTGCAACACTTGTGTAACACTTGCGTAACACTTGTGCAACACTTGTGCAACACTTGTGTAACACTTGCGTAACACTTGTGAAACACTTGTGCAACACTTGTGCAACACTTGTGCAACACTTGTGTAACACTTTTGTAACACTTGTGTAACACTTGTGCAACACTTGTGCAACACTTGTGTAACACTTGTGCAACACTTGTGCAACACTTGTGTAACACTTGTGCAACACTTGTGTAACACTTGTGTAACACTTCTGTAACACTTGTGTAACACTTGTGTAACACTTGTGCAACACTTGTGTAACACTTGTAAAACACTTGTGTAACACTTGTGTAACACTTGTAAAACACTTGTGCAACACTTGTGCAACACTTGTGTAACACTTGTGTAACACTTGTGTAACACTTGTGTAACACTTGTGCAACACTTGTGCAACACTTGTGCAACACTTGTGTAACACTTGTGTAACACTTGTGTAACACTTGTGCAACACTTGTGCAACACTTGTAAAACACTTGTGTAACACTTGTGTAACACTTGTGTAACACTTGTGTAACACTTGTGTAACACTTGTGTAACACTTGTGCAACACTTGTGCAACACTTGTGTAACACTTGTAAAACACTTGTGTAACACTTGTGTAACACTTGTAAAACACTTGTGTAACACTTGTGCAACACTTGTGTAACACTTGTGTAACACTTGTGCAACACTTGTGTAACACTTGTGTAACACTTGTGTAACACTTGTGAAACACTTGTGCAACACTTGTGTAACACTTGTGCACCACTTGTGTAACACTTGTAAAACACTTGTGTAACACTTGTAAAACACTTGTGTAACACTTGTAAAACACTTGTGTAACACTTGTGTAACACTTGTGTAACACTTGTGTAACACTTGTGTAACACTTGTGTAACACTTGTGCAACACTTGTGTAACACTTGTGTAACACTTGTGTAACACTTGTGAAACACTTGTAAAACACTTGTGTAACACTTGTGCAACACTTGTGTAACACTTGTGCAACACTTGTGTAACACTTGTGAAACACTTGTGTAACACTTGTGTAACACTTGCTTAACACTTGCGCAACACTTGTGCAACACTTGTGTAACACTTGTGTAACACTTGTGTAACACTTGCGTAACACTTGTGCAACACTTGTGTAACACTTGTGCAACACTTGTGCAACACTTGTGTAATACTTGTGTAACACTTGTGGAACACTTGTGGAACACTTGTGGAACACTTGTGGAACACTTGGGCAACACTTGTGTAACACTTGTGCAACACTTGTGCAACACTTGTGCAACACTTGTGTAACACTTGTGTAACACTTGTGTAACACTTGTGTAACACTTGTGCAACACTTGTGTAACACTTGTGCAACACTTGTGTAACACTTGTGCAACACTTGTGCAACGCTTGTGTAACACTTGTGCAACACTTGTGCAACACCTGTGTAACACTTGTGTAACACTTGTGCAACACTTGTGTAACACTTGTGTAACACTTGTGTAACACTTGTAAAACACTTGTGTAACACTTGTGCAACACTTGTGTAACACTTGTGCAACACTTGTGTAACACTTGTGAAACACTTGTGTAACACTTGCTTAACACTTGCGCAACACTTGTGCAACACTTGTGTAACACTTGTGTAACACTTGTGTAACACTTGCGTAACACTTGTGCAACACTTGTGTAACACTTGTGCAACACTTGTGCAACACTTGTGTAATACTTGTGTAACACTTGTGTAACACTTGTGGAACACTTGTGGAACACTTGTGGAACACTTGTGGAACACTTGGGCAACACTTGTGTAACACTTGTGCAACACTTGTGCAACACTTGTGCAACACTTGTGTAACACTTGTGTAACACTTGTGTAACACTTGTGTAACACTTGTGTAACACTTGTGCAACACTTGTGTAACACTTGTAAAACACTTGTGTAACACTTGTGTAACACTTGTGTAACACTTGTGTAGCACTTGTGTAACACTTGTGTAACACTTGTGCAACACTTGTGCAACACTTGTGTAACACTTGTAAAACACTTGTGTAACACTTGTGTAACACTTGTAAAACACTTGTGTAACACTTGTGCAACACTTGTGTAACACTTGTGTAACACTTGTGCAACACTTGTGTAACACTTGTGTAACACTTGTGTAACACTTGTGCAACACTTGTGCAACACTTGTGTAACACTTGTGCAACACTTGTGTAACACTTGTAAAACACTTGTGTAACACTTGTAAAACACTTGTGTAACACTTGTGTAACACTTGTGTAACACTTTTGTAACACTTGTGTAACACTTGTGTAACACTTGTGTAACACTTGTGCAACACTTGTGTAACACTTGTGTAACACTTGTGTAACACTTGTGTAACACTTGTAAAACACTTGTGTAACACTTGTGCAACACTTGTGTAACACGTGTGCAACACTTGTGTAACACTTGTGAAACACTTGTGTAACACTTGCTTAACACTTGCGCAACACTTGTGCAACACTTGTGTAACACTTGTGTAACACTTGTGTAACACTTGCGTAACACTTGTGCAACACTTGTGTAACACTTGTGCAACACTTGTGCAACACTTGTGTAATACTTGTGTAACACTTGTGTAACACTTGTGGAACACTTGTGGAACACTTGTGGAACACTTGGGCAACACTTGGGCAACACTTGTGCAACACTTGTGCAACACTTGTGTAACACTTGTGCAACACTTGTGCAACACTTGTGCAACACTTGTGCAACACTTGTGTAACACTTGTGCAACACTTGTGTAACACTTGTGCAACACTTGTGTAACACTTGTGCAACACTTGTGCAACGCTTGTGTAACACTTGTGCAACACTTGTGCAACACCTGTGTAACACTTGTGCAACACTTGTGCAACACTTGTGCAACACCTGTGTAACACTTGTGTAACACTTGTGTAACACTTGTGCAACACCTGTGTAACAATTGTGCAACACTTGTGCAACACCTGTGTAACACTTGTACAACATTTGTGCAACACCTGTGTAACACTTGTGTAACACTTGTGCAACACTTGTGCAACTCTTGTGTAACACTTGTGCAACACTTGTGTAACACTTGTGTAACACTTGTGTAACACTTGTGTAACACTTGTGCAACACTTGTGCAACACTTGTGTAACACTTGTGCAACACTTGTGCAACACTTGTGTAACACTTGTGTAACACTTGTGCAACACCTGTGTAACACTTGTGCTGGACAAGTGTCTTCGTCAAGGTACACTCACTGTTTACATATAATCAAGGTCAAGAGTGTTGGTGTTGCTCCACTAGACTTCCTCTCACTGACCACCATGCTTGCCTGACCACGTGTGTGAGAGGTGCACCGTGGTCCCAGGGCACGTGTTTGATCCGTGAGCTCTTGTGTGCGATGCCGGCACGTGCGTGAGGCATGAGCCCCTGACGTGTGTGCACGTGTCTGGTGTTTAGAGCACATGTGTGGTGTTTAGAGCACATGTGTGGTGTTTAGAGTATTTGTGAGGTGTTTAGAGCACGTGTGAAGTGCTTAAAGCGGGTCTTTGGTGTTTAGAGCACGTTTGAGGTGTTTAGAGCACATTTATGGTGTTTAGAACACGTGTGAGGCGCTTAGAGCAAGTGTGTGGGGGTTTAGAGCACGTTTGAGGTGTTTAGAGCACGTGTGAAGTGTTTAGAGCACATGTGAGTGTTTAGAGCACTTTTGCGGTGTTTTTGAGAGCGTGTACGGTGTAAACAAATCGTGTGCAGTGTTTAGATCACGTATGCGGTGCTTACAGGTCGTGTGCGGTTTTTAGAGCATGTGAACGGTGTTTAGAGCATGTATTTAGAGCATGTATTTAGAGCATGTGTTTAGAGCATGTGTTTAGAGCATGTGAGCGATGTTTACAGCAAGTGTACGGTGTTTGGAGCACATGTCAGGAGTTTAGAACACGTGGTAGGTATTTAGAGCACGTGTCAGGTGTTTGCAGCACGTGTCAGGTGTTTAGAGCACTGTCAGGTGTTTAGAGAACGTATCAGGTGCTTAGAGAACGTGTCAGATGTTTACAGCACGTGTCTGGTGCTTTCATCACGTGTCAGGTGTTTACAGCACGTGTATGAGGCGTAATAGAGATGGCGTGGTGAGTGTTGCATGTTGCTTGGGGAAAAGCTCTTGATCCAAGGAGTCAGAAGCACACTCCTCCTTCCCTGGATCAAACTTAATTGTCTCTAGGTTCATGCTTGATTAATTTCATTGGATCAAAAGCTCTCTTCAAGGGGCTTAACATCGCCTTGTGTCGAGCTTCAGGTGACTGACCAATGTTACTGCCAGCTCTTTACCATCTGGCAGGGAAGGTAGCCATCTGTACCATCTGACAAAGAAGGTAGCCATTTGTACCATCTAGTAGGGAAAATAGCTATATGAACCATCTGACAGAGAAGATAGGCATTTGTACAATCTGACAGAGAAGGTAGCCATCTGTACCATGTGACAGGGAAGGTAGCCATCTGTACCATCTTACAGAAAAGGTAGCCATCTGTACTTTCTGGTAGGGAAGGTAGCCATCTGTACCATATGGTAGGGAAGGTAGCCATCTGTACCATCCGGTAGGGAAGATAACCATCTGTACCATCTGGTAGGGAAGGTAGGAATCAATGCCATCTTTTAGGGAAAGTAGCCATCTGTACCACCTTCCAGGAAAAGAGGTAAGGAGGTAGTTTAGGAGGTAAGGAGGTAGTTTATGAGGTAAGGAGGGGGTGGGAGAGGTAAGGAGGTGGTGGGAGAGGTAAGGAGGTGGTGGGAGAGGTAAGGAGGTAGTTTAAGAGGTAAGGAGGTGGTGAGAGAGGTAAGGAGGTGATGGGAGAGGTAAGGAGGTGGTGGGAGAGGTAAGGAGGTGGTGGGAGAGGTAAGGAGGTGGTGGGAGAGGTAAGGAGGTGGTGGGAGAGGTAAGGAGGTGGTGGGAGAGGTAAGGAGGTGGTGGGAAAGGTAAGGAGGTAGTTTAAGAGGTAAGGAGGTGGTGGTGAGAGAGGTAAGGAGGTGTTCGAAAAGGATAGAACAAGAGTGGGAAAGCAAGCTGGTGAGCTTATTATGACAGTGACGAAGATGATGGAATCAGAGAAGAAATGGGAGATGGGAAATGAAGCTGCAGAAACTAGGATGCAGAAACTAGAAGCTGAAGTAAAAATGCCGAAGCAATATACAGAGACAATGACCAGAAGGGACCTGGCATCTGGAGCAAGTTCACCAGTATGTCGAGTAACGAAGGTATCATGGTGCTGGGCACAGGGACAGTAGTAGGTGAGAGGGGCGTAGGTAAAGAAAGTGACAGGTTCCCTGCAGAGGTGCGAACAGGCCAGTGGGAGATACAGGAATTAATAAGAGAGGCAATGGCTATATATTAATGGGACCCAGAGATGCGGAGGGAGAAGAAAGGGGAGGAGGAGAGGAGGAAGGTAGTCTTTATGCATGGGCTTCAGGAGATCGAAGTGAGGACATACGATAGAAGACTGCAGAGAGAGAGAAAAAAGAAGATTGAAAATATCATCAAACAAACAGGAGAGGAGGACATGATAGAGATGATAAATTTTTAGAAAACAGAGGGATAATTGAGTGGGAGAAACCGGCCAGTCAGTCATTTTCAAGACAAAAGCAGTGCAGAACGGATCCTGCAAGAGAAACCACGGCTAAAGGAATCAACAACATACCAGAAGGTGTTCCTAGATCACAACATACCAAGAACAGAATGACAGATGATGAGAGAGCGGACACAGAGACAAAAGGGGCAAGAAAGAGACAAGGCTAGAATCAGTAGGGGACAACCAAAGTCGAGTGGAGCAACACCCACAGAACCACCCACAGAACCACCCACAGAACCACCCACAGAACCACCCACAGAACCACCCACAGAATCACCCACAGAACCACCTACAGAACCACCCACAGAACCCTTCAAGCAAATATATTGCCCAAAACAAACCACACTCCACACTCACAAGCACCGAAATTCACACAACCATTTAATCAACTACAGAGACGCAAGACTTATCGCCAGAGAAGACAACACACAATACCCAAGAATCCTGGAATCATCACTTATCTGTATATCCAACAACTTCAGCCAGAACAACGGCTTCTGTAACATAGCTGAACCCTTCGCCAAGAAACTTCTCAGTTCTTATGTTCTTATGTTCATCGCTATCCCACATAAGAACATAAGAATGGAGGAACACTGCAGAAGGTCTGCTCATATACTTATCTTGACATAAATCCCAGTAATCTGTTTGTCTTATTGCGTACGCATAGGCGTTGCTGTCTTGGTTTAAGGTTCCTGCTTACCATAACTCCACAAGACCTTTTCGCAATCTGTATGGCTAAGTTCTACATTATTTAACTTATATGTGCTAGTGTTATGGACACTCCCGAGCTTCAGAACTTTGTATTTATCTACACTGAACTGCATCTGCCACTTTCCTGACCACGAACTGAGTCTGTCTAAATCCTCCTGAAGTTCCGTGACATCTACGTTTGAATCAATTATCCTACCTACTCTTCGTGTCATCGGTGAATTTGCTCGTATCACTTGCAATTCCCTCATCAAGGTCATTGATATATATTATAAACAACAACGGGCCCAAGACTGTTTCCTGTGGAACGCCACTTGTTACAGATCCCCACTCGGATTTAACCCCATTTAAGCACACTCTCTGCTTCCTATTGGTGAGCCAAGACTTTTTCCCCAGTGCCGTGAGCTGCCACTTTCTTTAACAGTCTCTGGTGCAGTATTCTATCAAAAGCCTTACTAAAATCAAGGTAAACAGTATTGAATTCTTTATTGTAATCAACAGCCTCAAAAGCTTTACTGAAGAAGGTTGATAAATTAGATAGGCAGGAACGGCCCCTCGTGAATCCATGCTGAGTATCATTAATCAAATTATGCTTATCCAGATGGCATATTATAATACCAGTTATAATTGACTCTAGTAATTTGCCTACGTTTGAGGCCAGGCTTATTGGGCGGTAATTTGACGGTAACGACTTGTCCCCTGCTTTAAAAATAGGAATTACATTAGTCATCTTCTACAAATCAGACACTACACCTGTTTGAAGAGATAAATTAAAAATATTAGTTAATGGTTCACAGTTCCATTTTACATTCCTTAAGAACCCTTGAAAAAAGCTCATCAGGACCCGGCGATTTATTTTGCTTCAATCGGTCTATTTGTTTCATAACCACCTCGCTAGTGACTGTGATATTACATAACTTATCTTGTTCAGGCCCACTATAAAAATTAATTACTGGGATATTGTTAGTTTCTTCCTGTGTGAGAACCGAGAGAAAATAATTATTTAAAATTAAGCACTTCCATTCTCCTTGTCGGCAAGATGCCCAAAGTTATTTTTAAGGGGACCTCTCTTATCTCTAACTTTTGTTCTATAAATCTGGAAAAAAAAACTTTAGGGCTAGTTTTCGAATTCCTAGCAACTTTAATTTCGTAGTCCCGTTTAGCTTTTCTTGTTCCTTTTTAACGTCCTTAATGTAAATATATTGATTCATAAGATGACCCTCACCTCTTTGGATACGATTATAATTTCCTTTCCTCCGCCCTAAAAGAATTTGAGCCTATTATTCATCCATTTTGGGTCATTTCTATTCGATCTAACTTCTTTATACAGGATTAACGTTCTTTCTGCACCATGTATAGCTGTCGTTACCTCAGTCACCAGATGATAAGTGTTCTCTAACCCCATTGTAATCTGCTAAGCAAAAATCTGGGACCATTACTGAGTTGTTCCTACTATCATGCTTCCATTCAATGCTAAAGGTAATTGATTTGTGGTCGCTTGTGCCGAGTTCCTCTGTAATTTCTAAATTATTAACAAGGGCTTAAAAAAAACATACCATGGACGGGGATAGAACCCGCTATCAGAGAGTCTCAAAACTCCAGACCGTCGCGTTAGCCAGCTAGCCACAATAAGATTCATCCAACTAAGTATAATTCTACACCATAGGAAGGTTAGCATAGGCACCACTGTGACCACAAATGCAAGTTTTTACAGACGAATCTCCAGCTAGCGTGGTTGTGACGAACTTTAGCTCAAGTTCCCTCAAAGCCGGCCCAGTGGCTAACGCGACGGTCTGGAGATTTGAGACTCTCTGATCACGGGTTCTATCCCCGTCCGTGGTATGGTTTGTTTGCAATCGTGTCATTACGATTTCGTGAGTCAAGTTAACAAGGGCTTCCTTGTCTGCCAGAACCAAATCAAGCAGGTTATTTCCCTTTGTATGTTCTGTCACAAACGCTTCAAAAAACAATCCTGAACTACTTCTAAAAAGTCGTTAGAATCTAAATTCCCAGTCAAAAAAAATTCCAATCACTCTGACTGAAGTTAAAATCTCCTTGAATTACTACGTTTTCGTGCCTTGTGGCCTTAACAGCTTCCTCCCAAAGTAGTCTCCCTTGGTCCCTATCTAAGTTTGGGGGACGGTATATCACTCCTAAAATCAATTTCTCATACCCCTCCGAAAATTCTATCCAGACTCTGTATGTGTTATTTCACACTTTATACCTGTTTTTATGCAACATAGAGTGCCACCCCACCTCCCTTACCGATACTTCTATCTACTTGGAACAATTTAAAACTCTGAATGTGACATTCAGCAGGCATGTCCCTATTTTTCATATTAAACCACGTCTCAGTTATGGCTAAAACATCAATGTTATCTGCACTTGCAACTAATCTCAATTCGTCCATTTTATTTCTCGCACTACGGGTATTAGTATAAAATATCTTTAGAAAACCTCCATTCTCTTTTCTCTTCCTGCTGATTTGCTCCTCCTCTATACCTGTTACTGTCCTTGTCACCTAGTGCCACTGGGTTTCCAATATTCTACAATGACTTTGCCTCAGTCTGCCTCTTACTGGTTTCCCTAAAACTTACACTATCGCTACACTGAGAATTCATTGATTTTTCCACAAAATCCCATACCACTATCTATTTCTAGTTTAAAGACTTAACAGATCCCTCCACTGCATTGGTCAGTGCTCTTCCCCCAAACCTAGATAAGTGAACCCCATCCCTGGCATACATGTCATTTCTGCCATAGAAGAGGTCCCAGTTGTCTATGAATGTTACTGAATTCTCCTTACAGTGTTTGTCCAGCCAACAATTGATATCAATTGCCCTGGACAATCATTCATTTCCAACTCCTCTCCTTGGCAAAATGCCACATATCACAGGGTTCCCACCCTTCCTCCTAATTATCTCTATTGCTGTCCAGTACCTGCTAATCAGGTCTTCACTCCTATGTCTGCCAACATCGTTGCCTCCCACACTGAGGCAGACAATAGGATTGCTTCCACTACCTTTCATGATATCTAGATGGCTAGCAATATCCCCCATTCCAGCCCCAGGAAAACATATCCTCTGTCCCCTCTTTCTGTCCCTAAGACAAAAGCCCTATCCACAAATTTAACCTGACTGCCCCCAACTAAAACAATGTTCTTACCTTCACTGGCAAAGTTCGTCGAGACGTTCTCGATGGTCTTCATTGGGGTTTCAAGGGATGTCGACTCTCAACAACCAATGCTTCCTTGGTGCTCGTTGTGACGTTCCCAGTAGACAACCCACATTCGTCAGGTAGCACCGAAAATGGGTTGGAAGTTTCCACAGTAGTCTTCTGGTTCTTTGTTGTTTCAGCCACTCCAACAGTCTTCTTGATCTTCAGCTTCGTTCCATGTTGCCCGGCCACTGACTAGGTTCCCCTCTTGACCTGAGGACTTACAGCAGGAGGATTACTACGAATCCTTTTGTTTTCTTCCGTCAATCGCCGTATCTCGAGCTTAGCAACCCTAAGCTCCTCATTTAGCTGCTGGTAAAGTTGCTCAAGAGAGGACATCTTGGTTCAGATTCACAGAGAGCACACAAGACAGTTTTTCTCAGAGCTAAGTACAGGTCACCCCTGGCTTAGTACAGGTCACCACTGAGCTAAGTACAAGTCACCACTGAGCTAAGTACATGTCACCACTCCAGCTAAGTACAGGTCACCACTGAGCTAAGTACAGGTCACCACTAAGCTAAGTACAGGTCACCACTGCTAAGTACAGGTCACCACTAGATATAAATCCCAGTAATCTGTTTGCCTTATTACGTACGCTTAGGCATTGCTGTCTTGGTTTAAGGTTGCTGCTTACCATAACCCCCAAGTCCTTTTCACATTCTGCATGGCTAAGTTTTACGTTATTTCACTTATATGTGCTCGGGTTATGGAGTGAGAGGGGTTGGATTTGAGTGGGACTTGCACGTGAGTAAATACAATTATCAAAGCTTATTGCTTGGGCAGCCTTTATTCAGTTAGAAGGTTGGATTTGTGAAGGACCTGCCTAGTATAGACCAATAGGCCTATTGCAGTGTTCCTCTTTTCTTAGGTTCTTATGTTCTTATAAGAGAGAGAGAGAGAGAGAGAGAATAAGTAGCAGCGAGCGAAGAGGAGGTTCCAGGAGCTGACATTCGACCCCTGAAACCAAATACAAGTGAGTACATACAAGCGAGTATACCCACATGCATATGAGGTTAAAATAACAAAAAAGGCACAATACCGTGACTGGAACGATACACAAATAACACTACTACTACTACTACTACTACTACTACTACTACCACCACCTCTTCCTGCCTATATATAGCCGTCCTGCTCCACCTCTGGTTAGTGTGACTTTGTCAATGGTCCAAGTCGGATCGAAACGTCGTCGTAAGCTTCTCTCTTTTATGTGCGGGTTTTTTGTGTATGAGGTTAAAAATTCCGAAACTGATAGTAAAACGTAGTACTAAAGCATATTATGTTGAAAGCGGTGCGGCAGGCAGCAGTTCTGCACTCGATGGCAACAAAGGCAGTCCAGATCATAGATACAGGAACACAGCAGTTGGTATAATAGGGTTACAAGGAACCAAGATATGGAGCACACTGGGATGAGAGGAATAAATACAATAGCAATGACGTTGAGGATGGATATGAAAGATGTAGTGGAACTGGACGAGATAACAGAATAGGTAGAATTGAGGGGGTCATTGGTAAGACTAGTAGGTAGGCTTGAGGGTTTCTTTTGCAAGACTAGTATGCAGGCCTGAGGGCTGATTGCTAAGACTAGTATGTAGGCTTGAGGGCTCCTTGGCAAGACTAGTTGGTAGGCTTGAAGGGTCCTTAGCAATACTAGTAGGTAGGTTTGCCAGGTCCTTGACAAGTCTAGATAGTTTTTCTAAAGAAAATACTGAAAAATATTTTGTTCAGGCAACAATTTGAGGAACATGGAACTGACGATAGAGAAAGAATAAGTCAAAGAATAAGTCAACTCAGTTATGTACATTTCGTAGGGTTTTTTTATACACCTTTGAATAAACAACTAAGTGTTGATACTCTGTCTCGGCTCAAGTCAGAACTAATGTTAACTGGTTAACATCAAGAAATGTATTTGCATACTAGTGTCTTTTTTTCCGTGCCTAACAATACTTTAATACATGTAAACTACATAATCATTGGACAGCGTAACAGGAATAAGAATCTAAATTTGAGATACGTAATTACTACTTGACAAACAAGAGTTATGAGGCACCTTCAAGCCTCGCGCTGCAAAAGGTATTTTAGAGTATGAGATCCTTGCCGAGAATAAACCTGTAGGTCTGCTGTAGTCTTCCCTCATTCTTGCGATTTCCCTTAACCTCTGTACTCGCCTATTTGTGGTTGCAGGGATCGAGTCCTAGCTCCTGGCCCCGCCTCTTCACTGGTTGCTACTGGGTCCTCTCTCTCCCTGTTCCATGAGCTTTATCAAACCTCGTCTTAAAACTATGTATGGTTCCCGCCTCCACTACGTCACTTTCTAGGCTATTCCACTGCCTGACAACTCTATGACTGAAGAAATACTTCCTAACATCCCTTTGACTCATCTGAGTCATCAACTTCCAATAGTGACCTCTTGTTTCTGTGTCCTCTCCCTGGAACATCCTGTCTTTGTCCACCCTTTCTATTCCGCGCAGTATTTTATATGTCGTTATCATGTCTCCCCTGACCCTCCTGTCCTCCAGTGTCGTCAGGCCGATTTCCCTTAACCCTTCTTCATAGGACATTCCCCTTAGCTCTGGAACTAAACTCGTCGCAAACCTTTGCACTTTCTCTAATTTCTTGACGTGCTTGACCAAGTGCGGGTTCCAAACAGGTGCTGCAACCTGTGTGTGTGAGTGTGTGTGTGTGTGTGTGTGTGTGTGTGTGTGTGTGTACTCACCTATTTGTACTCAAATATTTGTGGTTGCAGGGGTCGATTCACAGCTCCTGGCCCCGCCTCTTCGCTGATTGCTACTAGGTCCTCTCTCTCCCTGCCCCATGAGCTCTATCATACCTCGCCTTAAAACTATGTATGGTTCCCGCCTCCACTACGTCACTTTCTAGGCTATTCCACGGCCTGACTACTCTATGACTGAAGAAATACTTCCTAACATCCCTTTGATTCATCTGAGTCTTCAACTTCCAATTGTGACCTCTTGTGTCTGTGTCCCTTCTCTGGAACATCCCGTCTTTGTCCACCTTGTCTATTCCGCGCAGTATTTTATATGTCGTTATCATGTCTCCCCTGACCCTCCTGTCCTCCAGTGTCGTCAGGCCGATTTCCCTCAACCTTTCTTCGTAGGACAATCCCCGTAGCTCTGGGACTAGTCTTGTTGCAAACATTTGCACTTTCTCTAATTTCTTGACGTGCTTGACTAGGTGTGGATTCCAAACTGGTGCTGCATACTCCAGTATGGGCCTGACGTAAATGGTATACAGAGTCTGAAACGAATCCTTACTGAGGTATCGAAACGCTATCCGTAGGTTTGCCAGGCGCCCGTATGCTGCAGCAGTTATCTGATTGATGTGCGCCTCAGGAGATATGCTCGGTGTTATACTCACCCCCAGATCTTTTTCCTTGAGTGAGGTTTGCAGTCTTTAGCCATCTAAACTATATTGTGTCTGCGGTCTTCTTTGCCCTTCCCCAATCTTCATGACTTTGCATTTGGCAGGGTTAAATTCAAGGAGCCAGTTGTTGGACCAGGCTTGTAGCCTGTCCAGGTCTCTTTGTAGTCCTGCCTGATCCTCATTCGATTTGATTCTTTTCATTAACTTCGCATCATCTGCAAACAAGGACACTTCTGAGTCTATCCCTTCAGTTATGTCGTTCACATATACCAAGAACAGCACAGGTCCTAGGACTGATCCCTGTGGAACCCCGCTTGTCACAGTCGCCCACTTTGACACCTCATCACGTACCATGACTCGTTGTTGCCTCCCTGTCAGGTATTCTCTGATCCATTGCAGTGCCTTTCATGTTATGTGTGCCTGATCCTCTAGCTTTTGCAGTAACCTCTTGTGAGGAACTGTGTCGAAGGCCTTCTTGCAGTCCAAAAATATGCAGTCGATCCACCCCTCTCTCTCATGTCTTACTTTTGTCACCTTGTCATAAAACTCTAGTAGGTTTGTGACACAGGATTTTCCTTCCCTGAAACCGTGCTGGTTGTCAATTATACACTTGTTTCTTTTCAGGTGCCCCACCACTCTCCTCCTGATGATCTTCTCCATGACCTTGCATACTATACACGTTAGTGATACAGGTCTGTAGTTTAGTGCCTCATGTCTGTCTCCCCTTTTAAAAATTGGGACTACATTTGCCATTTTCCATACCTCAGGGAGTTGCCCAGTTTCAAATGATGTGTTGAAGATCTTTGTTAATGGCTCACACAATATCTCTGCTCCCTCTTTAAGGACCCATGGAGAGAGTGTGTGTGTGTGTGTGTGTGTGTGTGTGTGTGTGTGTGTGTGCGTGAGTCTTCACCTACTTGTGGTTGCAGGGGTCGAGTCACAGCTCCTGGCCCGTCTCTTCACTTGCCGCTACTAGGTCACTCTTCCCGCTCTAGGAGCGTTATCATTCCTCTTCTTAAAGCTACGTATGGATCCTGCCTCCACTACATCACTTCCCAGACAACTATGCGACTGAAGAAATACTTCCTAACATCCCTGTGATTCATGTGAGTCTTCAGTTTCCAACTGTGTCCCCTTGTTATTGTGTCCCATCTCAGGAACATTCTGTCTCTGTCTATATTGACGATTCCTCTCAGTATTTTATATGTCGTTATCATATGCCCCTATCTCTTCTCTCTTCCAGTGTCGTCAGGTCTATTTCCCTTAACCTCTCC
Source organism: Cherax quadricarinatus (assembly GCF_038502225.1). Lineage (NCBI taxonomy): Eukaryota > Metazoa > Arthropoda > Malacostraca > Decapoda > Parastacidae > Cherax > Cherax quadricarinatus. Next base: position 69,192,733 of record NC_091292.1, read on the forward strand.
GCACAGGACATACACCTTAGCTCCGGGACTAGTCTTGTTGCAAACCTTTGCACTTTCTCTACTTTCCTCACACGCTTAGCTAGGTGTGGGTTCCAAACTGGCGCTGCATACTCGAATATGGGCCTAAAGTACACAGTGTACAGGGTCCAGAATAATTCCTTATGAAGATATCGGAATGCTGTTCTTTGGTTTGCTAGGCGCCCATACGCTGCAGCAGTTATTTGGTTGATGTGCGCCTTTGGAAATGTGCCCGGTTTTATGCTCCCCAAGATCCTTTTCCTTGAGTGAGGTTTGCAGTCTCTGGCCCCCTAGACTGTACTCCGTCTGTGGTCTTCTTTACCCTTCTCCAATCTTCATCACTTTTCACTTGGTGGAGTTAAACTCCAGGAGCCAGTTGCTGGCCCAGGCCTGCAACCTGTCTAGATTGGTTTGCATTGTGCCTTGTCCTAGACCGCTTAAATTCTTCTCATCAACTTCACAAGTGCAAATAGAAACACTTCAGAGTCTATTCTTTCCGTCAAGTAGTTCACAAATATCAGAAACAGCACCGGTCCTAGGACTGATCCCTGTGGCACCCCGCTCGCTATTGGCGCCCACTCTGACACCTCGCCACGTACCATGACTCGCTGTTGTCTTTCTGATAGGTATTCCCTGATCCTTTGTAGTGCATTCCCTGTTATCCCTGCTGGGTCCTCCAGTTTTTGCACTGTGTGGAACTGTGTCAAACGCCTTCTTACAGTCCAAGAAAATGCAATCTACCCACCCCTCTCTCTCTTGTCTCACTGCCGTCACCCTGTCACAGAACTCCAATAGGTTTATGACACAGGATTTCCCATCCCTGAAATCATGCTGGTTGTCCTTAATAAGCTCATTCCTTTCTAGGTGTTCCACCACTCTTCTCCTGATAATCTTCTCCATGACTTTTCATACTATGCATGTCAGTGACGCTGGTCTGTAGCTTAATTCTTCTTGTCTGTCTCCTTTTTTAAAAATAGGGAGTACATTTGCTGTCTTCCATACCTCAGGTAGTCGTCCCTGTTTCGATCGATGCAATGAGCATTATTGTTAGCCCCATCGTCCTTGCGGCTAGCTTAGGAGCCTCTTCATTTCTTCCTCGGTTGTATGTACTGTGTCCAACATTTGATGCTGCAACCCACCTCTCCATCTTTCTGGAGGCCCGTTTGTCTCCTCTGTGAACACTTCTTTGAATCGTGTGTTGAGCTTTCACATACTTCTCGGTCATTTTTTGTGACTTCCCCTCCTTCCTTCCTCAACCTCATTACGCAGGCCTTGACTGTTGTTTTCATCCTGATGTTGCTGTACAACAGCTTTGGATCAGATTTGGCTCTCACTGCTATGTCATTCTCGTATTATCTTTGGGCTTCTCTTCTTACCTGTGGACATTCATTTCTAGCTCCATGACTGCTCTCCTAATTTTCCTGGGTCCTTCTATACCTCTTCCATTTTCTAGCACACTTGTTTTTGTCTTACCTGCACCTTTGGGTGAACCAAGGGCTCATTCTGGCTTTTTCGTGATTTCTGTTACACTTGGGTACGAACCTCTTCTCAGCTTCTTTGCATGTTGTTGTCACATATTCCATCATCTTGTCTACTGACTTCCTTGCCAGTTCTCGTCCCACTGAACCCTGTGCAGAAACTTCTTCATGCCTGCATAATCTTTCTTGTAGTTTGGCTTCATTCGTCCTGCCCTTCCTGCTTCCCTCTCCACTTGTAACTCTACTATGTATTCGAAGCTCAGAAACACATGATCACTGGCCCCGAGGGGTCTTCCATATGTGATGTCCTCAAAAATTGCACTACTCAAGGTGAATACTAGGTCCAGTCTCCCTGGTTCATCTTCTCCTCTCTCTCTGGTAGTGTCCCATATGTGTTGGTACATGAGGTTTTCCAGTACCAACTCCATCATCTTAGCCCTCCACGTTTCTTGGCCCCCATGTGGATCCAAGTTCTCCCAGCAGATTTCCTTGTGGTTGAAGTCACCCATGATCAGTAGCTTTGCCCTCTCGCATGAGCCCTTCTGGCCACTTCAGCCAGTGTGTCAACCATCACTCTATTACTCTCATCATATTCTTGCCTTGGTCTCCTTTTGTTTTATGGTGGGCTATACATCACTGCAATTATCACCTTGGGACCTCCAGACTGAAGCGTTACTATTATGTAGTCTCCTGCTTCTCCTTTGTCTCCTCTCTCCAGCTCATCAAAATCCCATTGGTTTTTGATGAGCAGTGCCACTCCTCCACCCCCTCTGTTCCCTCTGTCTTTCCTCAGGATCTGATATCCAGTTGGAAAGATGGCTTCTGTTATCATCCATGTGAGGTTGATTTCTGTGAGAGCTATGATGTCCGGTGATGCCTCTTTGACTCTTTCGTGCTACTCTTCCCACTTATTTGTTATTCCATCAGCGTTGGTATACCATACCTTCAGTTTCGTCTCCATCACTGCGTTTTGGAGGGTCTCTGAGGGTGGGGGACCTGACAGTGTGCTGCAGGATTCAACAGCATAGTGTGTGGTGGGGGCTGTAAGTGTGGATTGTGGTTTGTGTTGAGAGAGACAGAGAGAAAGCAGCAACTTCACTCTGGCTGTACCCTTCTCCAGAACCTCACTTCACCTGATATCATTTATCCCCAGGATGACTGGAGTATGGAACACATTCGTACAGCATTATGATGTTAACGAGATAAAGTCAGTTGATCAAATGAAAATGCTGGCCCACAGATGGCTCCAATTTTATCCTGTTCCCTACTTGTATGTCTCATAACAATAAAAATGCTTTCAAATGAGCTGATGTAGATAAAAACTCTTAACTTGTCAATAAAGTTAGGAATTCTTAACCTGTAAATAGCTTCTCAATAAAGCTAGGGATCCTTAATCTTCTCAAACCCTGTGTAAAAAAAAAAGATGAAGAGAGAGAGAGAAAAAAAAAAAAGGAAAGAGAGAGAGAGAGTGAGAGTGTAATCACCTAATTGTACTCAACTAATTGTGGTTGCAGGGGTTGAGACACAGCTCCTGGCCCTCCTCTTCACTGATCGCTACTAGGTCCTCTCTCTCTCTCTGCCTCCAGTGCTTTGTCATACCTCGTCTTAAAGCTATGTATGGTTGCTGCCTCCACTCCATCACTTGTTAGGCTATTCCGCTTCCTGACGACTCTATGACTGACGAAATACTTCCTAACATCCCTGTGACTCGTCTGAGTCTTCAGCTTCCAATTGTGACCCCTTGTTTCTGTGTCCTCTCTCTGGAACATCCTGTCTCTGTCTACCTTATCTATCCCACGCAGTATTTTGTATGTCGTTATCATGTCTCCCCTGACCCGCCTGTCCTCCAGTGGCGTCAGTCCGATTTCCGTCAACCTTTCTTCGTAGGACATACCCCTGAGCTCCAGAACTAGCCTTGTTGCAAACCTTTGCACTTTCTCTAATTTCTTGACGTTTTTGCCCAGGTGTGGCTTCCAAACTGGAGCTGCATACTCCAGTATGGGCCTGATGTACACAATGTACAGTGTCTTGAACAATTCCTTACTAAGGTATCGGAATGCTGTTCTCAGGTTTGCCAGGCGCCCGTATGCTCCAGCAGATATCTGGTTGATGTGTGCCTCCGGAGACATGCTCAGTGTTATGGTCACCCCAAGATCTTTCTCCTTGAGCGAGGTTTGCAGTCCTAGTCTTTACTCTGTCTACGGTCTTCTTTGCCCTTCTCCGATCTTCATGACTTGGCACATGGCAGGGTTGAATTCAAGAACCCAGTTGCTGGACCACGTGTCCAGCCTGTCCAGGTCTCTTTGCAGTTCTGCCTGCTCCTCATCTGATTTAATTCTCCTCATTAACTTCACATCATCTGCGAACAGGGACACCTGTGAGTCTATCCCTTGCATCATGACATTCACATATATAAGAAATAGCACTGGTTCTAGGACCGACCCCTTTGGGACTCCGCTCGTCACAGGTGCCCACTGTGATACTTCATCACGTACCATGACTCATTGTTGCCTCCCTGTCAGGTATTCTCTGATCCCTTGCAGTGCCCTTCCTGTTATACGCGCCTGATCCTCTAGTTTCTGCACTAGTCTCATGTGAGAAACTGTGTCAAAGGCATTCTTGCAGTTCAAGAAAATGCAATCAACCCACCCCACTCTCTCGTGTCGCACTTCTCTAACTTTGTCATAGAACTCCAGAAGGTTTATGACACAGGATTTGCCTTCTGTGAATCCGTGTCGGTTACCGTTTATAATCTTGTTCCGCTCCCGGTGCTCCACCACTCTCCTGATAATCTTCTCCATGACTTTGCATACTATACACATCAGTGACACTGGTCTGTAAATTTGTGCCTCTTTTCTGTCTCCTTTTTTAAAAATGGTAACTACATTTGCGGACTTCCATACCTCAGGTAGTTGCCCAGTTTCAAGGGATGTGTTGAAGATTGTGGTTAATGGCACACACTGTATGTCTGCTCCCTCCCTGGGGACCCACGGGGAGATGTTGTCTGGTCCCATTACCTTTGAGGTATCAAGGTCACTTAGCAGCTTCTTCACCTCCTCCTCAGTTGTGTGCATATCGTCCAGCACCTGTTGGTCTATTCCCTGTTGGTGTCCCCCTCTGTCCTGTCTTCCCAGAGTCCTTCCTGTCTCCACTGTGAATACTTCCTTAAATCTCCTGCTGAGCTCCTCGCATACATCTTGATCGTTTCCTTTCCTCAGCCTGATCATCTGGTCTTTGACTGTCGTCTTTCTCCTCATGTGGCTAAACAACAGTTTCGGGTCAGACTTGGCTTTCGATGCTATGTCATTTTCGTACTGTCACTTGGCCTCCCTCCTTATCTGTGCATATTCGTTTCTGGCTCTTCGACTGATCTCCTTGTTTTCCTGGGTCCTTTGCCTTCTATGCCTCTTCCATTCTCTAATGCACTTAGTTTTTGCCTCCCTGCACCTTTTGGTAAACCAAAGACTTGCTTTGGTCTTCCCATTGTTTCTGTTGCCCTTGAGAACAAATCTTTCCTCTGCCTCCTTGCATTTTGTTGTTACATACTCCATCATTTCATTTACTGTCTTTCCTACCATTTCTCTGTGCCACTGCACCTACCACAGGAAATTCTTCATACCTGTGTAGTCCTCCCTTTTATAGTTTGGCTTTTCCCATTCGACTCCTGTTACCCTCTCCACCTGTAACTCTACTATGTAATCAAAACTCAGGACTATTTGGTCACTAGCGCCGAGGGGCCTCTTATATGTGATGTCATCAATGTCCAGTCTTGCTGGTTCATCCTCCTCTCGCTCTCTGGTAGTGTCCCTGATGTGTTGATGCATGAGGTTTTCCAGTACCACATCCATCATCTTGGCTCTCCATGTTTCGGGGCCCCCCATGAGGTTCCAGGTTTTCCCAATCGATCTCCCTGTGGTTGAAATAACCCATAACCAGTAACTTTGCTCTGCACGTTTGAGGTCTTCGTGCCACCTCAGCCAGTGTGTCTACCATCGCTCTGTTGTTCTAATCAAATTCATCTCGTGGCCTCCTGCAGTTCTGTGGTGGGTTATACATCACAGCAATGACTACCTTGTGTTCCCCAGATTGAATTGTGCGTGCTATGTAGTCCCTTTCTCCAATCTCGTCCGTGACCTCCATTTCCTCGAAACTCCATCGGTTTTTTTATGATCAATGCAACCCCTCCTCCCCCTCTGCTCTTTCTATCTTTCCTCAGGATCTGATATGCCAGTGGGAAGACTTCGTCTGTTGTTGTCTCAGTGAGTTTCGTTTCTGTGACTGCTATGATGTCTGGGGACTTTTCGTTGATTCTTTCGTGCCATTCCTCGTATTTATTTGCTATTCCATCTGCATTTGTGTACCACACCTTCAGCTTCTTGTCTATCACGGTGGACCTGAGAGAATATTGGGGTTGGGGGGTGGGAGCCCTAGGGGAGTTATTGGGGTTTGTAGTGTGGGTGGGATTTGTGATGGGGGGGTGAGGGCAGAGTGCCCATAGGGAGGTGCTGTGGCAGTGGGGTTTGTGATGTGGGGGGTGGGGGCAGGGGGAACAGTGTGTGGGTGTTGGTTGAGATTGTTCAACTGTGTTGGGATTTTCACAGTGTGGGTGGGGTTTGTGGTGGATGGTGGGGGCAGAGTGCCCTAAAGGGGCTGCTGTAAAGGTGGAGTTTGTGGTGGGGGGGTGGGGGCAGAGGGAACAGTGTGCGGGTTTTGGTTGGGGTTGTTCAGTTGCTTCGGGGTTGTTGTGGTTGGAGTCCTTCTGTGGGTGTCTCTGTAGGGTGTATTTGTCCTTCCACCTGAGTCTGGGTTCTGCTCGTCCTCATCTATGCCTCCCGATCCTCCTTTCGTTTCTGTACCCTCTCTCTCAGTCTCGTCCTTTCCTCTTGTGTTCTGTCGCGATCGACGTAAATGCTTCAGTACTCTGAATTGTCCCTCAGTCGTGCTTTCTCCTGCAGGACCCTGGTTCGAGCTGATTCTGCCTTGAAGGCTACTTTTACAGGCCGTCTCCTTCTGCGTAAAAACCACCCAGTTCTCCGAAAATTTGCCTCCTGGGTCATGTCTCCCTCTCCTACTGCTTTCAAGATACCTTCGATTGCTTTCTTCTCCCCCTGGATTCTTTCATCATAGGTTTCCCCTTCAACTTCTTGGATCCCATAGACAAACATTGACCTCTCCCTCTCCTCCTCCCACTGTGTCTCTCTTTGCGTCCTGTGAGGTGTTTTATCTCCTTCAATCGAGACGTTCCTGCCTTCAACCCTTGCCCTTGCTGCAGCCTCTATGCTCAGTGGACTGTCTTCCCTGCTCAGCTGTTCCCTGTCACTGTAGTTGACTGTTAGAGTCTCTGCATAAGTCTTGTCTCATGTGTGTGTGCGTGTGTGTGTGTGTGTAGGGAGGGTGTTCATGTGTTGGGGTGGGGGGAGTTGTAAGGAGGAGAGGTATTTGAGAGGGAGGGAGGGGGACAGGGTGAGTGATGGAGGGCGAAAGGGGGAGGGAGAGAAAGGATCAAGATTGAGCGGGAAAGGAGGAGAGGAAAAGGCAAGGGAGGGGATAGAGAGGGAGGAAGAGGAGGAAGAGGAGGAGGAGAAGAGAAGAAGGAATAAAAGGAGGGAGAGGGGGATAAGGAAGAGGAGGAAGAGGAATAGGAGGGAGA